>NC_054508.1:216043-386043 GCF_017639515.1 Carcharodon carcharias
TCCACTACAACACTGCCCATTGTTCAACTATCCACTACAACACTGCCCATTGCACACTATCCACTACAACACTGCCCATTTGTACACTATCCACTACAACACTGCCATTGCACACTATCTACAACAACTCTGCCCATTGCCCACTATCTACTACAACATTGCCCATTTCACACTATCTACTACAACACTGCCCATGGCACACTATCAACTACAACACTGCCCATTGTACACTATCCACTACAACACTGCCCATTGTACACTATCCACTACAACAGTTTCCATTGCTCACTATCCACTACAACACTGCCATTGTATACTATCCACTACACACTGCCCATTGTCACTATCCACTACAACACTGCCCATTGTACACTATCCACTACAACACTGCCATTGTACACTATCCACTACAACACTGCCCATTGTACACTATCCACTACAACACTGCCCATTGTACACTATCAAAACAACACTACTGCCCATTGCACAATACCACTACAACACTGCCCATTGTACCTATCCACTACAACACTGCCCATTGTACACTATCCACTACAACACTGCCATTGCACACTATCCACTACAACACTGCCCATTGTACAATCCACTACAACACTGCCCATGTACACTATCAACTACAACACTGCCCATTGTACACTATCCACTACAACACTGCCCATTGCACACTATCCACTACAACACTGCCCATTGTACACTATCTACTACAACACTGCCCATTGTACACTATCCACTACAACACTGCCCATTGCACACTATCCACTACAACACTGCCCATGGTACACTATCCACTACAACACTGCCCATTGCTACACTATCCACTACAACACTGCCCATTGTACACTATCCACTACAACACTGCCCATTGCACACTATCCACTAAGAACACTGCCCATTGTACACATCCACTACAACACTGCCCATTGTACACTATCTACACTACACTGCCCATTGCACACTATCTACTACAACACTGCCCATTGTCACTATCCACTACAACACTGCCCATTGTACACTATCCACTACAACACTGCCCATTGTACACTATCACTACAACACTGCCCATTGTACACTATCCACTACAACACTGCCCATTGTACACTATCCACTACAACACTGCCCATTGCACACTATCCACTACAACACTGCCCATTGTAACACTATCCACTACAACACTGCCCATTGTACACTATCCACTACAACACTGCCCATTGCCACTATCTACTACAACACTGCCCATTGCACACTATCCAACAACACTGCCCATTGTACACTATCCACTACAACACTGCCCATTGCACACTATCCACTACAACACTGCCCATTGTACACTATCCACTACAACACACTGCCCATTGCACACTATCCACTACAACACTGCCCATTGTACACTATCCACTACAACACTGCCCATTGTACACTATCCACTACAACACTGCCCATTGTACACTATCCACTACAACACTGCCCATTGTACACTATCTACTACAACACTGCCCATTGTACACTATCTACTACAACACACTGCCCATTGCACACTATCTACTACAACACTGCCCATTGCACACTATCCACTACAACACTGCCCATTGTACACTATCCACTACAACACTGCCCATTGCACACTATCCACTACAACACTGCCCATTGTACACTATCCACTACAACACTGCCCATTGCACACTATCCACTACAACACTGCCCATTGTACACTATCCACTACAACACTGCCCATTGTACACTATCTACTACAACACTGCCCATTGTACACTATCCACTACAACACTGCCCATTGCACACTATCCACTACAACACTGCCCATTGTACACTATCCACTACAACACTGCCCATTGTACACTATCCACTACAACACTGCCCATTGCACACTATCCACTACAACACTGCCCATTGTACACTATCTACTACAACACTGCCCATTGTACACTATCCACTACAACACTGCCCATTGCACACTATCCACTACAACACTGCCCATTGTACACTATCCACTACAACACTGCCCATTGTACAACATCCACTAAAACACTGCCCATTGCACACTCTCCACTACAACACTGCCCATTGTACACTATCCACCACAACACTGCCCATTGTACACTATCCACTACAACACTGCCCAATGTACACTATCCACTACAAAACTGCCCATTGTACAATATCCACTGCAACACTGCCCATTGCACACTATCTACTACAATACTGCCCATTGCACACTATCCTCTACAACACTCCCCAATGCACACTATCCACTACACACTGCCAATTGCACACTATCCACTGCAACACTGCCCATTGTACAGTATCTACTACAACACTGCCCATTGTAAACTATCCACTACAACACTGCCCATTGACACTTTCCACTACAACACTGCCCATTGTACACTATCCACTACAACACTGCCCATTGCACACTATCCACTACAACACTGCCCATTGTACACTATCCACTACAACACTGCCCATTGTACACTATCCACTACAACACTGCCCATTGTACACTATCAACTACAACACTGCCCATTGCACACTATCCACTACAACACTGCCCATTGCACACTATCCACTACAACACTGCCCATTGTACACTATCCACTACAACACTGCCCATTGCTCACTATGTACTACAACACTGCCCATTGTACAGTATCCACAACAACACTGCCCATTGCAGACTCTCCACTACAACACTGCCCATTGTACACTATCCACTACAACACTGCCCATTGCACACTATCCACTACAACACTGCCCATTGTACACTATCTACTACAACACTGCCCATTGCACACTACCTACAACAACACTGCCCATTGCACACTATCTACTACAACACTGCCCATTGCACACTATCCACTACAACACTGCCCATTGCACACTATCCACTACAACACTGCCCATTGTACACTATCCACTACAACACTGCCCATTGTACACTATCTACTACAACACTGCCCATTGCACACTATCCACTACAACACTGCCCATTGTACACTATCCACTACAACACTGCCCATTGCACACTATCCACTACAACACTGCCCATTGTACACTATCCACTACAACACTGCCCATTGCACACTATCCACTACAACACTCCCCGTTGTACACTATCCACTACAACACAGCCCATTGTACACTATCTACAACACATGCCCATTGCACAATACCACTACAACACTCTGCCCATTGCCTATCTACAACAACATTGCCCATTGTACACTATCCACTACAACACTGCCCATTGCACACTATCCACTACAACACTGCCCATTGTATACTATCCACTACAACACTTCCCATTGTACACTATCAACTACAACACTGCCCTTGTACACTATCCACTACAGCAGTGCCCATTGCACACTATCTACTACAACAATGCCCATTGCACACTATCCATTACAACACTGCCCTTGTACACTATCCACTACAACACTGCCCATTGCTCAATATCGACTACAACACTGCCCATTGTACACTATCACTACAACACTGCCCATCACACTATCCACTACAACACTGCCCATTGTACTACACTATCCACTACAACACTGCCCATTGCACACTCTCCACTACAAAACTGCCCATTGTACACTATCCACTACAACACTGCCCATTGTACACTATCTACAACAACACTGCCCATTGCACACTACCTACTACAACTCTGCCCATACACCTATCTACTACAACACTGCCCATTGTACACTATCCACTACAACACTGCCCATTGTACACTATCCACTACAACACTGCCCATTGTACACTATCCACTACAACACTGCCCATTGTACACTATCCACTACAACACTGCCCATTGCACACTATCCACTACAACACTGCCCATTGTACACTATCACTACAACACTGCCCATTGCACACTATCCACTACAACACTGCCCATTGCACACTCTCATCTACAACACTGCCCATTGTATACTTTCCACTACAACTCTGCCAATTGCTCAATATCCACTACAACACTGCCCATTGTACACTATCCACTACAACACTGCCCATTGCACACTATCGACTACAACACTGCCCATTGTACACTATCCACTACAACACTGCCCATTGTACACTATCTACTACAACACTGCCCATTGCACACTATCCACTACAACACTGCCCATTGTACACTATCTACTACAACACTGCCCATTGCACACTACCTACTACAACACTGCCCATTGTACACTATCTACTACAACACTGCCCATTGTACACTATCCACTACAACACTGCCCATTGTACACTATCTACTACAACACTGCCCATTGTACACTAACTATAAAACACAGCCCATTGTACACTATCCACTACAACACTGCCCATTGTACACAATCCACTACAACACTTCCCATAGTACACTATCCACTGCAACACTGCCCATTGAACACTCTCCACTACAACACTGCCCATTGTACACTATCTACTACAACACTGCCCATTGCACACTACCTACTACAACACCCCATTGTACACTATCCACTACAACACTGCCCATTGTACACTACTATCTACTACAACTGCCCATTGCACTCTATCAACTACAACACTGCCCATTGTACACTATCCACTACAACACTGCCCATTGTACACTATCTACTACAACACTGCCCATTGCACACTATCCACTACAACACTGCCCATTGTACACTAATACTACAACACTGCCCATTGTACACTCTCCACTACAACACTCCCCATTGTACACTATCCACTACAACACTGCCCATTGTACACTCTCCACTACAACACTGCCCATTGTACACTCTCCACTACAACACTGCCCATTGTACACTATCTACTACAACACTGCCCATTGTACACTATCCACTACAACACTGCCCATTGTACACTATCCACTACAACACTGCCCATTGTACACTATCCACTACAACACTGCCCATTGTATACTTTCCAATACAACACTGCCCATTGTACACTATCTACTACAACACTGCCCATTGCACACTATCCACTACAACACTGCCCATTGTACACTATCCACTACAACACTGCCCATTGTACACTATCCACTACAACACTGCCCATTGCACACTATCCACTACAACACTGCCCATTGCACACTATCCACTACAACACTGCCCATTGTACACTATCCACTACAACACTGCCCATTGTACACTATCCACTACAACACTGCCCATTGTACACTATCCACTACAACACTGCCCATTGCACACTATCCACTACAACACTGCCCATTGTACACTATCCACTACAACACTGCCCATTGTACACTATCCACTACAACACTGCCCATTGTACACTATCCACTACAACACTGCCCATTGTACACTATCCACTACAACACTGCCCATTGTACACTATCTACTACAACACTGCCCATTGTACACTATCCACTACAACACTGCCCATTGTACACTATCCACTACAACACTGCCCATTGCACACTATCCACTACAACACTGCCCATTGCACACTATCCACTACAACACTGCCCATTGTACACTATCCACTACAACACTGCCCATTGTACACTATCCACTACAACACTGCCCATTGTACACTATCCACTACAACACTGCCCATTGTACACTATCCACTACAACACTGCCCATTGCACACTATCCACTACAACACTGCCCATTGTACACTATCCACTACAACACTGCCCATTGTACACTATCCACTACAACACTGCCCATTGCACACTATCCACTACAACACTGCCCATTGTACACTATCCACTACAACACTGCCCATTGTACACTATCCACTACAACACTGCCCATTGTACACTATCTACTACAACACTGCCCATTGCACACTATCCACTACAACACTGCCATTTACACTATCCACTACAACACTGCCCATTGTACACTATCCACTACAACACTGCCCATTGTACACTATCCACTACAACACTGCCCATTGTACACTATCCACTACAACACTGCCCATTGTACACTATCCACTACAACACTGCCCATTGTACACTATCCACTACAACACTGCCCATTGCACACTATCCACTACAACACTGCCCATTGTCACTAACTACTACTACAACACTGCCCATTGTACACTATCCACTACAACACTGCCCATTGCACACTATCCTCTACAACACTGCCCATTGTACACTATCCACTACAACACTGCCCATTGTACACTATCCACTGCAACACTCCCATTGCACACTCTCCACTATAACACTGCCCATTGTACACTATCCACTACAACTCTGCCCATTGTACATTCTCCACTACAACACTGCCCATTGTACACTATCCACTACAACACTGCCCATTGTACACTATCCACTACAACACTGCCCATTGCACACTCTCCACTACAACACTGCCCATTGTACACTATCGACTACAACACTGCCCATTGCACACTATCCACTACAACACTGCCCATTGCACACTATCCACTACAACACTGCCCATTGTACACTATCCACTACAACACTGCCCATTGTACACTATCTACTACAACACTGCCCATTGCACACTATCCACTACAACACTGCCCATTGTACACTATCCACTACAACACTGCCCATTGCACACTATCCACTACAACACTGCCCATTGTACACTATCCACTACAACACTGCCCATTGTACACTATCCACTACAACACTGCCCATTGTACACTATCCACTACAACACTGCCCATTGCACACTATCCACTACAACACTGCCCATTGTACACTATCCACTACAACACTGCCCATTGCACACTATCCACTACAACACTGCCCATTGCACACTATCCACTACAACACTGCCCATTGTACACTATCCACTACAACACTGCCCATTGCACACTATCCACTACAACACTGCCCATTGTACACTATCCACTACAACACTGCCCATTGCACACTATCCACTACAACACTGCCCATTGTACACTATCTACTACAACACTGCCCATTGCACACTACCTACAACAAAACTGCCCATTGCCCACTATCTACTACTACTACAACACTGCCCATTGCACACTATCCACTACAACACTGCCCATTGCACACTATCACTACAACACTGCCCATTGTACACTATCCACTACAACACTGCCCATTGTACACTATCTACTACAACACTGCCCATTGCACACTATCCACTACAACACTGCCCATTGTACACTATCCACTACAACACTGCCCATTGTACAGTATCCACTACAACACTGCCCATTGTACACTATCCACTACAACACTGCCCATTGCACACTATCCACTACAACACTGCCCATTGTACACTATCAACTACAACACTGCCCATTGTACACTATCCACTACAACATTGCGCATTGCACACTACCTACTACAACACTGCCCATTGCACACTATCTACTACAACACTGCCCATTGTACACTATCCACTACAACACTGCCCATAGTACACTATCCACTGCAACACTGCCCATTACACTATCCACTACAACACTTCCCATTGTACACTATCCACTACAACACTGCCCATTGTACACTATCCACTACAACACAGCCCATTGCACACTATCCACTACAACACTGCCCATTACTCACTATCCACTACAACACTGCCCATTGTACACTATCCACTACAACACTGCCCATTGCACACTATCCACTACAACACTGCCCATTGTACACTATCCACTACAACACTGCCCATTGTACACTATCCACTACAACACTGCCCATTGTACACTATCCACTACAACACTGCCCATTGCACACTATCCACTACAACACTGCCCATTGTACACTATCCACTACAACACTGCCCATTGTACACTATCTACTACAACACTGCCCATTGTACACTATCTACTACAACACTGCCCATTGTCACTATCTACTACAACACTGCCCATTGTACACTATCCACTACAACACTGCCATTGTACACTATCCACTACAACACTGCCCATTGTACACTATCCACTACAACACTGCCCATTGTACACTATCCACTACAACACTGCCCATTGCACACTATCCACTACAACACTGCCCATTGCACACTATCCACTACAACACTGCCCATTGCACACTATCCACTACAACACTGCCCATTGCACACTATCCACTACAACACTGCCCATTGTACACTATCCACTACAACACTGCCCATTGCACAATATCACTACAACACACTGCCCATTGTACACTATCCACTACAACACTGCCCATTGCACACTATCCACTACAACACTGCCCATTGTACACTATCCACTACAACACTGCCCATTGTACACAACTACTATACAACACTGCCCATTGCACACTATCCACTACAACACTGCCCATTGTACACTATCTACTACAACAACACTGCCCATTGCACACTATCCACTACAACACTGCCCATTGCACACTATCCACTACAACACTGCCCATTGTACACTATCCACTACAACACTGCCCATTGTACACTATCTACTACAACACTGCCCATTGTACACTAACTATAAAACACAGCCCATTGTACAATCTCCACTACAACGCTGCCCATTGTACACTATCCACTACAACACTGCCCATAGTACACTATCCACTACAACACTGCCCATTGTACACTCTCCACTACAACACTGCCCATTGCACACTATCCACTACAACTCTGCCCATTGCCCACTATCTATTGCAACATTGCGCATTGCACACTACCTACTACAACACTGCCCATTGCACACTATCTACTACAACACTGCCCATTGTACACTATCTACTACAACACTGCCCATTGTACACTATCCACTACGACACTGCCCATTGTACACTATCTACTACAACACTGCCCATTGCACACTATCCACTACAACACTGCCCATTGTACACTAATACTACAACACTGCCCATTGTACACTCTCCACTACAACACTCCCCATTGTACACTATCCACTACAACACTGCCCATTGTACACTCTCCACTACAACACTGCCCATTGTACACTAAAAACACCCACTGCCCATTGCACCCTATCCACTACAACACTGCCCATTGTACACTATCCACTACAACACTGCCCATTGTACACTATCCACTACAACACTGCCCATTGTACACTCTCCACTACAACACTGCCCATTGTACACTATCCACTACAACACTGCCCATTGTACACTATCCACTACAACACTGCCCATTGTACACTATCCACTACAACACTGCCCATTGTACACTATCCACTACAACACTGCCCATTGTACAATATCCACTGCAACACTGCCCATTGTAAACTATCCACTACAACACTGCCCATTGCACACTCTCCACTACAATACTGCCCATTGTACACTATCCACTACAACACTGCCCATTGTACACTATCCACTACAACTCTGCCCATTGACCACTATCCACTACAACACTGCCCATTGTACACTATCCACTACAACACTGTCCATTGCACACTATCCACTACAACACTGCCCATTGTATACTATCCTCTACAACACTGCCCATTGTACACTATCCACTACAACACTGCCCATTGTACACTATCCACTACAACACTGCCCATTGTACACTATCCACTACAACACTGCCCATTGTACACTATCCACTACAACACTGCCCATTGTACACTATCCACTACAACACTGCCCATTGTACACTATCCACTACAACACTGCCCATTGTACACTATCCACTACAACACTGCCCATTGCACACTATCCACTACAACACTGCCCATATGCACAAACTACTACAACACCCATTGTACACTATCCACTACAACACTGCCCATTGTACACTATCCACTACAACACTGCCCATTGTACACTATCCACTACAACTCTGCCCATTGTACACTATCCACTACGAGACTGCCCATTGCCACTATCCACTACAACACTGCCCATTGTACACTCTCCACTACAACACTGCCCATTGTACACTATCCACTACAACACTGCCCATTGCACACTATCCACTACAACACTGCCCATGGCACACTATCAACTACAACACTGCCCATTGTACACTATCCACTACAACACTGCCCATTGTACACTATCTTCTACAACACTGCCCATTGCACACTATCCACTACAAAACTACCATTGTACACTATCTACTACAACACTGCCCATTGTACACTCTCCACTACAACACTGCCCATTGTACACTATCCACTACAACGCTGCCCATTGACACTATCCACTACAACACTGCCCATTTACACTATCCACTACAACACTGCCCATTGTACACTATCCACTACAACACTGCCCATTGCACACTATCCACTACAACACTGCCCATTGCACACTATCCACTACAACACTGCCCATTGCACACTATCCACTACAACACTGCCCATTGCACACTATCCACTACAACACTGCCCATTGTACACTATCTACTACAACACTGCCCATTGTACACTATCCACTACAACACTGCCCATTGCACACTCTCCACTACATCACTGCCCATTGTACACTATCCACTACAACACTGTCCATTGCACACTATCCACTACAACACTGCCCATTGTACACTATCCACTACAACACTGCCCATTGTACACTATCCACTACAACACTGCCCATTGTACACTATCCACTACAACACTGCCCATTGCACACTATCCACTACAACACTGCCCATTGTACACTATCTACTACAACACTGCCCATTGCACACTATCCACTACAACACTGCCCATTGCCACTATCCACTACAACACTGCCCATTGTACACTATCCACTACAACACTGCCCATTGCACACTATCCACTACAACACTGCCCATTGTACACTATCCACTACAACACTGCCCATTGCACACTATCCACTACAACACTGCCCATTGTACACTATCACTACAACACTGCCCATTGCACACTACCTACTACAACACTGCCCATTGCACACTATCCACTACAACACTGCCCATTGCACACTATCCACTACAACACTGCCCATTGCACACTATCCACTACAACACTGCCCATTGTACACTATCCACTACAACACTGCCCATTGTACACTATCTACTACAACACTGCCCATTGCACACTATCCACTACAACACTGCCCATTGTACACTATCCACTACAACACTGCCCATTGCACACTATCACTACAACACTGCCCATTGCACACTCCACTACAACACTGCCCATTGTACACTATCCACTACAACACTGCCCATTGCCACTATCCACTACAACACTGCCCATTGTACACTATCCACTACAACACTGCCCATTGCACACTATCCACTACAACACTGCCCATTGTACACTATCCACTACAACACTGCCCATTGTACACTATCCACTACAACACTGCCCATTGTACACTATCCACTACAACACTGCCCATTGTACACTATCCACTACAACACTGCCCATTGTACACTATCTACTACAACACTGCCCATTGTACACTATCCACTACAACACTGCCCATTGTACACTATCCACTACAACACTGCCCATTGTCACTATCCACTACAACACTGCCCATTGCACACTATCCACTACAACACTGCCCATTGTACACTATCCACTACAACACTGCCCATTGTACACTATCCACTACAACACTGCCCATTTCACTATCCACTACAACACTGCCCATTGTACACTATCCACTACAACAATGCCCATTGCACACTATCCACTACAACACTGCCCATTGTTCACAATCCACTACAACACTGCCCATTGTAAACTAGCCACTACAACACTATCGTTGTACACTATGAACTACAACACTGCCCATTGCACACTATCAACTACAACACTGCCCATTGTACACTATCCACTACAACACTGCCCATTGCACACTATCTACTACAACACTGCCCATTGCACACTATCCACTACAACACTGCCCATTGTACACTATCCACTACAACACTGCCCATTGCACACTATCCACTACAACACTGCCCATTGTACACTATCCACTACAACACTGCCCATTGTACACTATCCACTACAACACTGCCCATTGTACACTCTCCACTACAACACTGCCATTGTACACTATCTACTACAACACTGCCCATTGTACACTATCCACTACAACACTGCCCATTGCACACTATCCACTACAACACTGCCCATGGCACACTATCAACTACAACACTGCCCATTGTACACTATCCACTAAAACACTGCCCATTGTACACTATCTACTACAACACTGCCCATTGCACACTCTCCACTACAACACTGCCCATTGCTCACTATCCACTACAACACTGCCCCTTGTACACTATCCACTACAGCACTGCCCAATGCACACTATCCACTAAAACACTGCCCATTGTACACTGTCCACTACAACACTGCCCATTGTACACTAACCACTACAACACTGCCCATTTACACACTATCCTACAACACTGCCCATTGCACACTATCCACTACAACACTGCCCATTGCACACTATCCACTACAACACTGCCCATTGCACACTATCCACTACAACACTGCCCATTGCACACTATCCACTACAACACTGCCCATTGTACACTATCCACTACAACACTGCCCATTGCACACTATCCACTACAACACTGCCCATTGTACACTATCCACTACAACACTGCCCATTGCACACTATCCACTACAACACTGCCCATTGTACACTATCCACTACAACACTGCCCATTGCACACTACCTACAACAACTCTACCCATTGCCCACTATCTACTACAACACTGCCCATTGTACACTATCTACTACAACACTGCCCATTGTACACTATCCACTACAACACTGCCCATTGTACACTATCCACTACAACACTGCCCATTGTACACTATCTACTACAACACTGCCCATTGCACGCTCTCATCTACAACACTGCCCATTGTATACTTTCCAATACAACACTGCCCATTGCTCACTATCCACTACATCGCTGCCCATTGCTCACTATCCACTACAACACTGCCCATTGTACACTATCTACTACAACACTGCCCATTGTACACTATCCACTACAACACTGCCCATTGTACACTATCCTACACAACACTGCCCATTGTACACTATCCACTACAACACTGCCCATTGCCACTATCTACAACAACATTGCCCATTGTACACTATCCACTACAACACTGCCCATTGTACACTATCCACTACAACACTGCCCATTGTACACTATCCACTACAACACTGCCC
This sequence comes from Carcharodon carcharias, assembly GCF_017639515.1. NCBI lineage: Eukaryota > Metazoa > Chordata > Chondrichthyes > Lamniformes > Lamnidae > Carcharodon > Carcharodon carcharias. The sequence continues at coordinate 229,245 of NC_054508.1, forward strand.
ATTGTACACTATCCACTACAACACTGCCCATTGACACTATCCACTACAACACTGCCCATTGTACACTATCCACTACAACACTGCCCATTGTACACTATCTACTACAACACTGCCCATTGCACACTATCCACTACAACACTGCCCATTGCACACTATCCACTACAACACTGCCCATTGCACACTACCACTACAACACTGCCCATTGCACACTATCCACTACAACACTGCCCATTGTACACTATCCACTACAACACTGCCCATTGTACACTATCCACTACAACACTGCCATTGTACACTATCTACTACAACACTGCCCGTTGTACACTATCCACTACAACACTGCCCATTGTACACTCAACACTACAACACTGCCCATTGTCCACTCTCCACTACAACATTGCCTTTGTACACTATCCACTACAACACTGCCCATTGCTCACTATCCACTACAAAACTGCCCATTGTACACTATCCACTACAACACTGCCCATTGTACACTATCCACTACAACACTGCCCATTGCACACTATCCACTACAACACTGCCCATTGTACACTATCCACTACAACACTGCCCATTGTACACTATCCACTACAACACTGCCCATTGTACACTATCCACTACAACACTGCCCATTGTACACTATCTACTACAACACTGCCCATTGTACACTATCCACTACAACACTGCCCATTGTACACTATCCACTACAACACTGCCCATTGTACACTATCCACTACAACACTGCCCATTGCACACTATCCACTACAACACTGCCCATTGCACACTATCACACTACAACACTGCCCATTGTACACTATCCACTACAACACTGCCCATTGCACACTATCCACTACAACACTGCCCATTGTAAACTATCCACTACAACACTGCCCATTGTACACTCTCCACTACAACACTGCCCATTGTACACTATCCACTACAACACTGCCCATTGCACACTATCCACTACAACACTGCCCATTGTACACAATCCACTACAACACTGCCCATTGTAAACTATCCACTACAACACTGCCCGTTGTACACACCTCCACACAACACTGCCCATTGCACACTATCCACTACAACACTGCCCATTGTACACTATCCACTACAACACTGCCCATTGTACACTATCCACTACAACACTGCCCATTGTACACTATCCACTACAACACTGCCCATTGTACACTATCCACTACAACACTGCCCATTGTCACTATCCACTACAACACTGCCCATTGTACACTATCCACTACAACACTGCCCATTGCACACTATCCACTACAACACTGCCCATTGCACACTATCCACTACAACACTGCCCATTGTACACTATCCACTACAACACTGCCCATTGTACACTATCCACTACAACACTGCCCATTGTCACTATCCACTACAACACTGCCCATTGTACACTATCCACTACAACACTGCCCATTGTACACTATCCACTACAACACTGCCCATTGTACACTATCTACTACAACACTGCCCATTGTACACTATCCACTACAACACTGCCCATTGCACACTATCCACTACAACACTGCCCATTGTACACTATCCACTACAACACTGCCCATTGTACACTATCCACTACACACACTGCCCATTGCACACTATCCACTACAACACTGCCCATTGTACACTATCCACTACAACACTGCCCATTGTACACTATCCACTACAACACTGCCCATTGTACACTATCCACTACAACACTGCCCATTGCACACTATCCACTACAACACTGCCCATTGTACACTATCCACTACAACACTGCCCATTGTACACTATCCACTACAACACTGCCCATTGTACACTATCCACTACAACACTGCCCATTGTACACTATCCACTACAACACTGCCCATTGCTCACTATCTACTACAACACTGCCCATTGTACAGTATCCACAACAACACTGCCCATTGCACACTCTCCACTACAACACTGCCCATTGTACACTATCCACTACAACACTGCCCATTGCACACTATCCACTACAACACTGCCCATTGTACACTATCCACTACAACACTGCCCATTGCACACTATCCTACAACAACACTGCCCATTGTACACTATCTACTACAACACTGCCCATTCACACTATCTACTACAACACTGCCCATTGCACACTATCCACTACAACACTGCCCATTGTACACTATCCACTACAACACTGCCCATTGTACACTATCTACTACAACACTGCCCATTGCACACTATCCACTACAACACTGCCCATTGTACACTATCCACTACAACACTGCCCATTGCTCACTATCCACTACAACACTGCCCATTGTACACTATCCACTACAACACTGCCCATTGCACACTATCCACTACAACACTGCCCATTGTACACTATCCACTACAACACTGCCCATTGTACACTATCTACTACAACACTGCCCATTGTACACTATCTACTACAACACTGCCCATTGCCACTATCTACAACACACTGCCCATTGACACTATCCACTACAACACTGCCCATTGTACACTATCCACTACAACACTGCCCATTGCACACTATCCACTACAACACTGCCCATTGTACACTATCCACTACAACACTGCCCATTGTACACTATCCACTACAACACTGCCCATTGTACACTATCCACTACAACACTGCCCATTGTACACTATCCACTACAACACTGCCCATTGCACACTATCCACTACAACACTGCCCATTGTACACTATCCACTACAACACTGCCCATTGCACACTACCACTACAACACTGCCCATTGTACACTATCCACTACAACACTGCCCATTGCACACTATCCACTACAGCGCAGCCCCAAATGTACACTATCTACTACAACACTGTCCATTGTAAACTATCCACTACAACACTGCCCATTGTACACTATCCACTACAACAGTTTCCATTGTACACTATCCACTACAACACTGCCCATTGTACACTATCCACTACAACACTGCCCATTACACACTATCCACTACAACTCTGCCCATTGTACACTACCAACTACAACACTGCCCATTGTACACTATCCACTACAACACTGCCCATTGCACACTATCTACTACAACACTGCCCATTGTACACTATCCACTGCAACACTGCCCATTGCACACTCTCCACTACAACACTCCCCGTTGTACACTATCCACTACAACACAGCCCATTGTACACTATCCACTACAACACTGCCCATTGTACACTCTCCACTACAACACTGCCCATTGCACACTATCCACTACAACACTGCCCATTGTACACTATCCACTACAACACTGCCCATTGTACACTATCCACTACAACACTGCCCATTGTACACTATCTACTACAAAACTGCCCATTGCACACTATCTACTGCAACACTGCCAATTGCTCACTATCCACTACAACACTGCCCATTGCTCACTATCCACTACAACACTGCCCATTGCACACTATCCACTACAACACTGCCAATTGCTCACTATCCACTACAACACTGCCCATTGTACACTATCTACTACAACACTGCCCATTGTACACTATCCACTACAACACTGCCCATTGAACACTACCAACTACAACACTGCCCATTGCACAATATCTACTACAACACTGCCCATTGTACACTATCCACTACAACACTGCCCATTGTACACTATCTACTACAACACTGCCCATTGTACACTATCCACTACAACACTGCCCATTGCACACTATCCACTACAACACTGCCCATTTACACTATCCACTACAAACTGCCCATTGTACACTATCCACTACAACACTGCCCATTGTACACTATCCACTACAACACTGCCCATTGTACACTATCCACTACAACACTGCCCATTGTACACTATCCACTACAACACTGCCCATTGTACACTATCCACTACAACACTGCCTGCCCATTGCACACTATCCACTACAACACTGCCCATTGTACACTATCCACTACAACACTGCCCATTGTACACTATCCACTACAACACTGCCCATTGTACACTCTCCACTACAACACTGCCCATTACACACTATCCACTACAACACTGCCCATTGCCCACTATCCACTACAACACTGCCCATTGTACACTATCCACTACAACACTGCCCATTGTACACTATCCACTGCAACACTGCCCATTGTACACTATCTACTACAACACTGCCCATTGCACACTATACACTACAACACTGCCCTTTGTACAGTATCCACTACAACACTGCCCATTGCACACTATCCACTACAACACTGCCCATTGTACACTATCCACTACAACACTGCCCATTGCACACTATCCACTACAACACTGCCCATGTACACTATCCACTACAACACTGCCCATTGTACACTATCTACTACAACACTGCCCATTGTACACTATCCACTACAACACTGCCCATTGTACACTATCAACTACAACACTGCCCATTGCACACTATCCACTACAACACTGCCCATTGCTCACTATCCACTACAACACTGCCCATTGTACACTATCTACTACAACACTGCCCATTGCTCACTATCCACTACAACACTGCCCATTGTACACTATCTACTACAACACTGCCCATTGCTCACTATCCACTACAACACTGCCCATTGTACACTATCTACTACAACACTGCCCATTGCACACTATCCACTACAACACTGCCCATTGTACACTATCCACTACAACACTGCCCATTGTACACTATCCACTACAACACTGCCCATTGCACACTATCTACTACAACACTGCCCATTGCACACTATCCACTACAACACTGCCCATTGTACACTATCCACTACAACACTGCCCATTGTACACTATCTACTACAACACTGCCCATTGTACACTATCTACTACAACACTGCCCATTGCACACTATCCACTACAACACTGCCCATTGCACACTATCCACTACAACACTGCCCATTGCACACTATCCACTACAAAACTGCCCATTGTACACTATCCACTACAACAATGCACATTGCACACTATCCACTACAGCACTGCCCATTGTACACTATCCACTACAACACTGCCCATTGCACACTCTCCACTACAACATTGCCCATTGCTCACTTTCCACTACAACACTGCCCATTTCTCACTATCCACTACAACACTGCCCATTGTACACTATCCACTACAACACTGCCCATTGCACACTATATACTACAACACTGCCCATTGCACACTATCCACTACAACACTGCCCATTGTACACTATCCACTACAACACTGCCCATTGTACACTATCCACTACAACACTGCCCATGTACACTATCCACTACAACACTGCCCATTGTACACTATCCACTACAACACTGCCCATTGTACACTATCCACTACAACACTGCCCATTGCACACTATCCACTACAACACTGCCCATTGTACACTATCTACTACAACACTGCCCATTGTACACTATCCACTACAACACTGCCCATTGTACACTATCCACTACAACACTGCCCATTGTACACTATCCACTACAACACTGCCCATTGCACACTATCCACTACAACACTGCCCATTGCTCAATATCCACTACAACACTGTCCATTGTACAGTATCGACTACAACACTGCCCATTGCACACTATCCACTACAACACTGCCCATTGTACACTATCTTCTACAACACTGCCCATTGTACACTATCCACTACAACACTGCCCATTGTACACTATCCACTACAACACTGCCCATTGTACACTATCTACTACAACACTGCCCATTGCACACACTCCACACTACAACACTGCCCATTGTACACTATCACTACAACACTGCCCATTGTACACTATCCACTACAACACTGCCCATTGTACACTATCCACTACAACACTGCCCATTGTACACTATCCACTACAACACTGCCCATTGCACACTACTATCCACTACAACACTGCCCATTACATATCAACCACAACACTGCCCATTGTACACTATCGACTACAATAATGCCCATTGTACACTATCAACTACAACACTGCCCATTGCACACTATCCATTACAACACTGCCCATTGTACACTCTCCAATAAAACACTGCCCATTGCACACTCTCCACTACAACGCTGCCCATTGTACACTATCTACTACAAAACTGCCCATTGCACACTATCTACTACAACACTGCCCATTGTACACTATCCACTACAACACTGCCCATTGTACACTATCCACTACAACACTGCCCATTGTACAGTATCTACTACAACACTGCCCATTGTACACTATCTACTACAACACTGCCCATTGTACACTAACTACTACAACACTTCCCATTGCACACTATCTGCTACAACACTGCCCATTGCACACTATGCACTACAACACTGCCCATTGTACACTATCCACTACAACACTGCACATTGCACACTATCCACTACAACACTGCCCATTGTACACTATCCACTACAACACTGCCCATTGCACACTCTCCACTACAACACTGCCCATTGTATACTATCCACTACAACACTGACCATTGTACACTATCCACTACAACACTGCCCATTGTACACTATCCACTACAACACTGCCCATTGTACACTATCCACTACAACACTGCCCATTGTACACTATCCACTACAACACTGCCCATTGCACACTATCCACTACAACACTGCCCATTGTACACTATCACTACAACACTGCCCATTGTAAACTATCCACTACAACACTGCCCATTGTACACTATCCACTACAACACTGCCCATTGCACACTATCCACTACAACACTGCCCATTGTACACTATCCACTACAACACTGCCCATTGTACACTATCCACTACAACACTGCCCATTGTACACTCTCCACTACAACACTGCCCGTTGTAAACTATCCACTACAACACTGCCCATTGTACACTATCCACTACAACACTGCCCATTGTACACTATCCACTACAACTCTGCCCATTGACCACTATCCACTACAACACTGCCCATTGTACACTATCCACTACAACACTGTCCATTGTACACTATCCACTACAACACTGCCCATTGTACACTATCCACTACAACACTGCCCATTGCACACTATCCACTACAACACTGCCCATTGTACACTATCAACTACAACACTGCCCATTGTACACTATCCACTACAACACTGCCCATTGTACACTATCCACTACAACACTGCCCATTGTACACTATCCACTACAACACTGCCCATTGTACACTATCCACTACAACACTGCCCATTGTACACTATCCACTACAACACTGCCCATTGTACACTATCTACTACAAAACTGCCCATTGCACACTATCTACTGCAACACTGCCCATTGCACACTATCCACTACAACACTGCCCATTGCTCACTATCCACTACAACACTGCCCATTGCACACTATCCACTACAACACTGCCCATTGCACACTATCCACTACAACACTGCCCATTGTACACTATCTACTACAACACTGCCCATTGTACACTTTCCACTACAACACTGCCCATTGAACACTACCAACTACAACACTGCCCATTGCACACTATCTACTACAACACTGCCCATTGTACACTATCCACTACAACACTGCCCATTGTACACTATCCACTACAACACTGCCCATTGTACACTATCCACTACAACACTGCCCATTGCTCACTATCCACTACAACACTGCCCATTGTACACTATCCACTACAACACTGCCCATTGTACACTATCCACTACAACACTGCCCATTGTACACTATCCACTACAACACTGCCCATTGTACACTATCCACTACAACATTGCCCATTGTACACTATCTACTACAACACTGCCCATTGTACACTATCCACTACAACACTGCCCATTGCACACTATCCACTACAACACTGCCCATTGTAAACTATCCACTACAACACTGCCCATTGTACACTATCCACTACAACACTGCCCATTGTACACTCCCAACTACAACACTGCCCATTACACACTATCCACTACAACACTGCCCATTGCCCACTATCCACTACAACACTGCCCATTGTACACTATCCACTACAACACTGCCCATTGTACACTATCCACTACAACACTGCCCATTGTACACTATCTACTACAACACTGCCCATTGCACACTCTCATCTACAACACTGCCCATTGTATACTTTCCAATACAACACTGCCCATTGCTCACTATCCACTACATCACTGCCCATTGCTCACTATCCACTACAACACTGCCCTTTGCACACTATCTACTACAACACTGCCCAATGCCCACTATCTACTACAACACTGCCCATTGTACACTATCTACTACAACACTGCCCATTGTACACTATCCACTACAACACTGCCCATTGTACACTATCCACTACAACACTGCCCATTGTACACTATCCACTACAACACTGCCCATTGTACACTATCCACTACAACACTGCCCATTGTACACTATCCACTACAACACTGCCCATTGCACACTATCCACTACAACACTGCCCATTGTACACTATCTACTACAACACTGCCCATTGCTCACTATCCACTACAACACTGCCCATTGTACACTATCTACTACAACACTGCCCATTGCACACTATCCACTACAACACTGCCCATTTACACTATCCACTACAACACTGCCCATTGTAACTATCCACTACAACACTGCCCATTGTACACTATCCACTACAACACTGCCCATTGCACACTATCCACTACAACACTGCCCATTGTACACTATCTACTACAACACTGCCCATTGCACACTATCTACTACAACACTGCCCATTGTACACTAACTACTACAACACAGCCCATTGTACAATCTCCACTACAACACTGCCCATTGTACACAATCCACTACAACAGTTCCCATTGTACACTATCCACTGCAACACTGCCCATTGCACACTATCCACTACAACACTGCCCATTGTACACTATCCACTACAACACTGCCCATTGCACACTATCCACTACAACACTGCCCATTGCACTCTATCCACTACAACACTGCCAATTGGTCACTATCAACTACAACACTGCCCATAGTACACTATCCACTTCAACACTGCCCATTGCACACTATCCACTACAACACTGCCCATTGTACACTATCAACTACAACACTGCCCATTGTACACTATCCACTACAACACTGCCCATTGTACACTATCCACTACAACACTGCCCATTGTACACTATCCACTACAACACTGCCCATTGTACACTATCCACTACAACACTGCCCATTGCACACTATCCACTACAACACTGCCCATTGCACACTATCCACTACAACACTGCCCATTGCACACTATCCACTACAACACTGCCCATTGCACACTATCCACTACAACACTGCCCATTGTACACTATCCACTACAACACTGCCCATTGTACACTATACTACAACAACACTGCCCATTGCACACTATCCACTACAACACTGCCATTGCACACTATCCACTACAACACTGCCCATTGTACACTATCCACTACAACACTGCCCATTGCACACTATCCACTACAACACTGCCCATTTACACTATCCACTACAACACTGCCCATTGTACACTATCCACTACAACACTGCCCATTGTACACTATCCACTACAACACTGCCCATTGTACACTATCCACTACAACACTGCCCATTGCACACTATCCACTACAACACTGCCCATTGTACACTATCCACTACAACACTGCTGCCCATTGTACACTATCCACTACAACACTGCCCATTGTACACTATCCACTACAACACTGCCCATTGTACACTATCCACTACAACACTGCCCATTGCACACTATCCACTACAACACTGCCCATTTACACTATCCACTACAACACTGCCCATTGTACACTATCCACTACAACACTGCCCATTGTACACTATCCACTACAACACTGCCCATGCACACTCTCCACTACAACACTGCCCGTTGTAAACTATCCACTACAACACTGCCCATTGTACACTATCCACTACAACACTGCCCATTGTACACTATCCACTACAACTCTGCCCATTGACCACTATCCACTACAACACTGCCCATTGTACACTATCCACTACAACACTGTCCATTGTACACTATCCACTACAACACTGCCCATTGTATACTATCTACTACAACACTGCCCATTGTACACTATCCACTACAACACTGCCCATTGTACACAATCCACTACAACACTTCCCATTGTACACTATCCACTGCAACACCGCCCATTGCACACTATCCACTACAACACTGCCCATTGTACACTATCCACTACAACACTGCCCATTGTACACTATCCACTACAACACTGCCCATTGTACACTATCCACTACAACACTGCCCATTGTACACTATCTACTACAAAACTGCCCATTGCACACTATCTACTGCAACACTGCCAATTGCTCACTATCCAGTACAACACTGCCCATTGCACACTATCCACTACAACACTGCCCATTGCACACTATCCACTACAACACTGCCCATTGTACACAATCCACTACAACACTTCCCATAGTACACTATCCACTGCAACACTGCCCATTGCACAATATCCACTACAACACTGCCCATTGTACACTATCAACTACAACACTGCCCATTGCACACTATCCACTACAACACTGCCCATTGTACACTATCCACTACAACACTGCCCATTGTCACTATCCACTACAACACTGCCCATTGTACACTATCCACTACAACACTGCCCAATTGCTCACATCCACTACAACACTGCCCATTGTACACTATCCACTACAACACTGCCCATTGTACACTATCCACTACAACACTGCCCATTGTACACTATCCACTACAACACTGCCCATTGTACACTATCCACTACAACACTGCCCATTGTACACTATCCACTACAACACTGCCCATTGCACAATATCCACTACAACACTGCCCATTGCACACTATCAACTACAACACTGCCCATTGTACACTATCCACTACAACACTGCCCATTGCACACTATCCACTACAACACTGCCCATTGTACACTATCCACTACAACACTGCCCATTGCACACTATCCACTACAACACTGCCCATTGTACACTATCCACTACAACACTGCCCATTGTACACTATCCACTACAACACTGCCCATTGTACACTATCCACTACAACACTGCCCATTGCACACTATCCACTACAACACTGCCCATTGTACACTATCCACTACAACACTGCCATTGCACACTATCCACTACAACACTGCCCATTGTACACTATCTACACAACAACACTGCCCATTGTACACTATCCACTACAACACTGCCCATTGTACACTATCCACTACAACACTGCCCATTGCACACTATCTACTACAACACTGCCCATTGTACACTATCCACTACAACACTGCCCATTGTACACTATCCACTACAACACTGCCCATTGTACACTATCCACTACAACACTGCCCATTGCACACTATCCACTACAACACTGCCCATTGTACACTATCCACTACAACACTGCCCATTGTACACTATCCACTACAACACTGCCCATTGCACACTATCCACTACAACACTGCCCCATTATTGTACAAATCCACTACAACACTGCCCATTGTACACTATCTACTACAACACTGCCCATTGTAACTATCCACTACAACACTGCCCATTGCACACTATCCACTACAACACTGCCCATTGTACACTATCCACTACAACACTGCCCATTGTACACTATCCACTACAACCTGCCCAAACTACAAACCCCACAACCCGCACATTTCCACACAACACCCCCATTGTACACTATACCAAACTACCACTGCCCCCTTTCCCACACCTCACCTCCCCACTACAACACCCCCACTGCCCATTGCCCACTACCACTACACCACACTGCCCCCATGCCCACTATCCACTACAACACTGCCATTGTACACTATCCACTACCCCCATTGTACACTATCCACTACAACACTGCCCATTGTACACTATCCACTACAACACTGCCCATTGTACACTATCCACTACAACACTGCCCATTGCCACTATCAACTACAACACTGCCCATTGCACACTATCTACTGCAACACTGCCCATTGCACACTATCTACTACAACACTGCCCATTGTACACTATCCACTACAACACTGCCCATAGTACACTATCTACTACAACACTGCCCATTGTACACTATCCACTACAACACTGCCCATTGTACACTATCAACTACAACACTGCCCATTGCACACTATCCATTACAACACTGCCAATTGCTCACTATCCACTACAACACTGCCCATTGTACACTCTCCACTAAAACACTGCCCATTGCTCACTATCCACTACAACACTGCCCATTGTACACTATCCACTACAACACTGCCCATTGTACACTCTCCACTACAACACTGCCATTGTACACTATCTACTACAACACTGCCCATTGCCCACTATCCACTACAACACTGCCCATTGTACACTATCCACTACAACACTGCCCATTGTACACTATCCTCAACAACACTGCCCATTGTACACTATCTACTACAACACTGCCCATTGCTCACTATCCACTACAACACTGCCCATTGTAGACTATCCACTACAACACTGCCCATTGTACACTATCTACTACAACACTGCCCATTGTACACTATCCACTACAACACTGCCCATTGCACACTATCCACTACAACACTGCCCATTGCACACTATCCACTACAACACTGCCCATTGTACACTATCCACTACAACACTGCCCATTGCACACTATCCACTACAACACTGCCCATTGTACACTATCCACTACAACACTGCCCATTGCACACTATCCACTACAACACTGCCCGTTGCTCACTATCCACTACAACACTGCCCATGGCACACTATCAACTACAACACTGCCCATTGTACACTATCCACTACAACGCTGCCCATTGTACACTATCTACTACAAAACTGCCCATTGCACACTATCTACTACAACACTGCCCATTGTACACTAACTACTACAACACTGCCCATTGTACACTCTCCACTACAACACTGCCCATTGTACACTATCCACTACAACACTGCCCATTGTACACTATCCACTACAACACTGCCCATTGCACACTATCCACTACAACACTGCCCATTGCACACTATCCACTACAACACTGCCCATTGTACACTATCTACTACAAAACTGCCCATTGCACACTATCTACTACAACACTGCCCATTGTACACTATCCACTACAACACTGCCCATTGTACACTATCCACTACAACACTGCCCATTGCACACTATCCACTACAACACTGCCCATTGTACACTATCAACTACAACACTGCCCATTGTACACTATCCATTACAACACTGCCCATTGCACACTATCCACTACAACACTGCCCATTTTACACTATCTACTACAACACTGCCCATTGTACACTATCCACTACAACACTGCCCATTGTACACTATCCACTACAACACTGCCCATTGTACACTATCCACTACAACACTGCCCATTGCACACTATCCACTACAACACTGCCCATTGTACACTATCCACTACAACACTGCCCATTGTACACTATCCACTACAACACTGCCCATTGTACACTCTCCACTACAACACTGCCCATTGTACACTATCCACTACAACACTGCCCATTGCACACTATCCACTACAACACTGCCCATTTCACACTATCCACTACAACACTGCCCATTGTACACTATCCACTACAACACTGCCCATTGCACACTATCCACTACAACACTGCCCATTGTACACTATCCACTACAACACTGCCCATTGTACACTATCCACTACAACACTGCCCATTGCACACTATCCACTACAACACTGCCCATTGTACACTATCCACTACAACACTGCCCATTGCTCACTATCCACTACAACACTGCCCATTGTACACTATCCACTACAACACTGCCCATTGTACACTATCCACTACAACACTGCCCATTGTACACTATCTACTACAACACTGCCCATTGTACACTATCCACTACAACACTGCCCATTGCACACTATCCACTACAACACTGCCCATTGTACACTATCCACTACAACACTGCCCATTGCACACTATCCACTACAACACTGCCCATTTACACTATCCACTACAACACTGCCCATTGTACACTATCCAACTACAACACTGCCCATTAACACTATCCACTACAACACTGCCCATTGTACACTATCCACTACAACACTGCCCATTGCACACTATCACTACAACACTGCCCATTGCACACTATCCACTACAACACTGCCCATTGCACACTATCCACTACAACACTGCCCATTGCACACTATCCACTACAACACTGCCCATTGTACACTATCCACTACAACACTGCCCATTGTACACTATCCACTACAACACTGCCCATTGCACACTATCCACTACAACACTGCCCATTGTACACTATCCACTACAACACTGCCCATTGCACACTATCCACTACAACACTGCCCATGTAACTACTACTACTACAACACTGCCCATTGTACACTATCCACTACAACACTGCCCATTGTACACTATCCACTACAACACTGCCCATTGTACACTATCACTACAACACTGCCCATTGCACACTATCCACTACAACACTGCCCATTGTCACACTATCCACTACAACACTGCCCAATGTACAATATCCACTACAACACTGCCCATTGTACAATATCCACTGCAACACTGCCCATTGTAAACTATCCACTACAACACTGCCCATTGCACACTCTCCACTACAATACTGCCCATTGTACACTATCCACTACAACACTGCCCATTGAACACTCTCCACTACAACACTGCCCATTACACTATCCACTACAACACTGCCCATTGCACACTATCCACTACAACACTGCCCATTGCACACTATCCACTACAACACTGCCCATTGCACACTATCCACTACAACACTGCCCATTGTACACTATCCACTACAACACTGCCCATTGTACACTATCCACTACAACACTGCCCATTGTACACTATCTCCACTACAACACTGCCCATTGTACACTATCCACTACAACACTGCCCATTGACACTATCCACTACAACACTGCCCATTGTACACTATCCACTACAACACTGCCCATTGTACACTATCCACTACAACACTGCCCATTGTACACTATCCACTACAACACTGCCCATTGTACACTATCAACTACAACACTGCCCATTTACACTATCCACTACAACACTGCCCATTGCACACTATCCACTACAACACTGCCCATTGTACACTATCCACTACAACACTGCCCATTGTACACTATCCACTACAACACTGCCCATTGTACACTATCCACTACAACACTGCCCATTGCACACTATCCACTACAACACTGCCCATTGTACACTATCCACTACAACACTGCCCATTGCACACTATCCACTACAACACTGCCCATTGTACACTATCCACTACAACACTGCCCATTGCACACTATCCACTACAACACTGCCCATTGTACACTATCCACTACAACACTGCCCATTGTACACTATCCACTACAACACTGCCCATTGTACACTATCCACTACAACACTGCCCATTGTACACTATCTACTACAACACTGCCCATTGTACACTATCTACTACAACACTGCCCATTGCACACTATCCACTACAACACTGCCCATTGCACACTATCCACTACAACACTGCCCATTGTACACTATCAACTACAACACTGCCCATTGCACACTATCGACTACAACACTGCCCATTGTACACTATCCACTACAACACTGCCCATTGCACACTATCCACTACAACACTGCCCATTGCACACTATCCACTACAACACTGCCCATTGTACACTATCCACTACAACACTGCCCATTGTACACTATCCACTACAACACTGCCCATTGTACACTATCCACTACAACACTGCCCATTGTACACTATCCACTACAACACTGCCCATTGTACACTATCCACTACAACACTGCCCATTGTACACTATCCACTACAACACTGCCCATTGTACACTATCCACTACAACACTGCCCATTGTACACTATCCACTACAACACTGCCCATTGTACACTATCCACTACAACACTGCCCATTGCACACTATCCACTACAACACTGCCCATTGTACACTATCCACTACAACACTGCCCATTGCACACTATCCACTACAACACTGCCCATTGTACACTATCCACTACAACACTGCCCATTGTACACTATCCACTACAACACTGCCCATTGTACACTATCCACTACAACACTGCCCATTGTTCACTATCCACTACAACACTGCCCATTGTACACTATCCACTACAACACTGCCCATTGCACACTCTCCACTACAACACTGCCAATTGTACACTATCCACTACAACACTGCCCATTGTTCACTATCTTCTACAACACTTCCATTGTACACTATCCACTACAATACTTCCCATTGCTCACTATCCACTACAACACAGCCCATTGTATACTATCCACTACAACACTGACCATTGTACACTATCCACTACAACACTGACATTGTACACTATCCACTACAACACTGCCCATTGTACACTATCTACTACAACACTGCCCATTGTACACTATCTACTACAACACTGCCCATTGTACACTATCCACTACAACACTGCCCATTGCACACTATCCACTACAACACTGCCCATTGTACACTATCCACTACAACACTGCCCATTGTACACTATCCACTACAACACTGCCCATTGTACACTATCTCCACTACAACACTGCCCATTGCACACTATCCACTACAACACTGCCCATTGTACACTATCCACTACAACACTGCCCATTGTACACTATCCACTACAACACTGCCCATTGTACACTATCCACTACAACACTGCCCATTGTACACTATCTACTACAACACTGCCCATTGTACACTATCCACTGCAACACTGCCCATTGCACACTATCCACTACAACACTGCCCATTGTACACTATCCACTACAACACTGCCCATTGTACACTATCCACTACAACACTGCCCATTGTACACTATCCACTACAACACTGCCCATTGTACACTACTACACTATCCACTACAACACTGCCCATTGTACACTATCCACTACAACACTGCCCATTGTACACTATCCACTACAACACTGCCCATTGTACACTATCCACTACAACACTGCCCATTGCACACTATCCACTACAACACTGCCCATTGTACACTATCCACTACAACACTGCCCATTGTACACTATCCACTACAACACTGCCCATTGTACACTATCCACTACAACACTGCCCATTGCACACTATCCACTACAACACTGCCCATTGTACACTATCCACTACAACACTGCCCATTGTACACTATCCACTACAACACTGCCCATTGTACACTATCCACTACAACACTGCCCATTGTACACTATCCACTACAACACTGCCCATTGTACACTATCCACTACAACACTGCCCATTGCACACTATCCACTACAACACTGCCCATTGTACACTATCCACTACAACACTGCCCATTGTACACTATCCACTACAACACTGCCCATTGTACACTATCCACTACAACACTGCCCATTGTACACTATCCACTACAACACTGCCCATTGTACACTATCCATTACAACACTGCCCTTGTACACTATCCACTACCACACTGCCCATTGCACACTATCCACTACAACACTGCCCATTGTACACTATCCACTACAACACTGCCCATTGTACACTATCTACTACAACACTGCCCATTGCACACTATCTACTACAACACTGCCCATTGCACACTATCCACTACAACACTGCCCATTGTACACTATCCACTACAACACTGCCCATTGTACACTATCCACTACAACACTGCCCATTGTACACTATCCACTACAACACTGCCCATTGTACACTATCCACTACAACACTGCCCATTGTACACTATCCACTACAACACTGCCCATTGCACACTATCCACTACAACACTGCCCATTGTACACTATCCACTACAACACTGCCCATTGCACACTATCCACTACAACACTGCCCATTGTACACTATCCACTACAACACTGCCCATTGTACACTATCCACTACAACACTGCCCATTGTACACTATCCACTACAACACTGCCCATTGTACACTATCCACTACAACACTGCCCATTGTACACTATCCACTACAACACTGCCCATTGTACACTATCCACTACAACACTGCCCATTGTACACTATCCACTACAACACTGCCCATTGTACACTATCCACTACAACACTGCCCATTGTACACTATCCACTACAACACTGCCCATTGTACACTATCCACTACAACACTGCCCATTGTACACTATCCACTACAACACTGCCCATTGTACACTATCCACTACAACACTGCCCATTGCACACTATCCACTACAACACTGCCCATTGTACACTATCCACTACAACACTGCCCATTGTACACTATCCACTACAACACTGCCCATTGTACACTATCCACTACAACACTGCCCATTGTACACTATCCACTACAACACTGCCCATTGTACACTATCCACTACAACACTGCCCATTGTACACTATCCACTACAACACTGCCCATTGTACACTATCCACTACAACACTGCCCATTGTACACTATCCACTACAACACTGCCCATTGTACACTATCCACTACAACACTGCCCATTGTACACTATCCACTACAACACTGCCCATTGTACACTATCCACTACAACACTGCCCATTGTACACTATCCACTACAACACTGCCCATTGTACACTATCCACTACAACACTGCCCATTGCACACTATCCACTACAACACTGCCCACACTATCCACTACAACACTGCCCATTGTACACTATCCACTACAACACTGCCCATTGTACACTATCCACTACAACACTGCCCATTGTACACTATCCACTACAACACTGCCCATTGCACACTATCCACTACAACACTGCCCATTGTACACTATCCACTACAACACTGCCCATTGTACACTATCCACTACAACACTGCCCATTGTACACTATCCACTACAACACTGCCCATTGTACACTATCCACTACAACACTGCCCATTGTACACTATCCACTACAACACTGCCCATTGCACACTATCCACTACAACACTGCCCATTGTACACTATCCACTACAACACTGCCCATTGTACACTATCCACTACAACACTGCCCATTGTACACTATCCACTACAACACTGCCCATTGTACACTATCCACTACAACACTGCCCATTGTACACTATCCACTACAACACTGCCCATTGTACACTATCCACTACAACACTGCCCATTGTACACTATCCACTACAACACTGCCCATTGTACACTATCCACTACAACACTGCCCATTGTACACTATCCACTACAACACTGCCCATTGTACACTATCACTACAACACTGCCCATTGTACACTATCCACTACAACACTGCCCATTGTACACTATCCACTACAACACTGCCCATTGTACACTATCCACTACAACACTGCCCATTGTACACTATCCACTACAACACTGCCCATTGTACACTATCCACTACAACACTGCCCATTGTACACTATCCACTACAACACTGCCCATTGTACACTATCCACTACAACACTGCCCATTGTACACTATCCACTACAACACTGCCCATTGTACACTATCCACTACAACACTGCCCATTGTACACTATCCACTACAACACTGCCCATTGTACACTATCCACTACAACACTGCCCATTGCACACTATCCACTACAACACTGCCCATTGTACACTATCCACTACAACACTGCCCATTGTACACTATCCACTACAACACTGCCCATTGTACACTATCCACTACAACACTGCCCATTGTACACTATCCACTACAACACTGCCCATTGTACACTATCCACTACAACACTGCCCATTGTACACTATCCACTACAACACTGCCCATTGTACACTATCCACTACAACACTGCCCATTGTACACTATCCACTACAACACTGCCCATTGTACACTATCCACTACAACACTGCCCATTGTACACTATCCACTACAACACTGCCCATTGTACACTATCCACTACAACACTGCCCATTGCACACTATCCACTACAACACTGCCCATTGTACACTATCCACTACAACACTGCCCATTGTACACTATCCACTACAACACTGCCCATTGTACACTATCCACTACAACACTGCCCATTGTACACTATCCACTACAACACTGCCCATTGTACACTATCCACTACAACACTGCCCATTGTACACTATCCACTACAACACTGCCCATTGTACACTATCCACTACAACACTGCCCATTGTACACTATCCACTACAACACTGCCCATTGTACACTATCCACTACAACACTGCCCATTGCACACTATCCACTACAACACTGCCCATTGTACACTATCCACTACAACACTGCCCATTGTACACTATCCACTACAACACTGCCCATTGTACACTATCCACTACAACACTGCCCATTGTACACTATCCACTACAACACTGCCCATTGTACACTATCCACTACAACACTGCCCATTGTACACTATCCACTACAACACTGCCCATTGTACACTATCCACTACAACACTGCCCATTGTACACTATCCACTACAACACTGCCCATTGTACACTATCCACTACAACACTGCCCATTGTACACTATCCACTACAACACTGCCCATTGTACACTATCCACTACAACACTGCCCATTGCACACTATCCACTACAACACTGCCCATTGTACACTATCCACTACAACACTGCCCATTGTACACTATCCACTACAACACTGCCCATTGTACACTATCCACTACAACACTGCCCATTGTACACTATCCACTACAACACTGCCCATTGTACACTATCCACTACAACACTGCCCATTGTACACTATCCACTACAACACTGCCCATTGTACACTATCCACTACAACACTGCCCATTGTACACTATCCACTACAACACTGCCCATTGCACACTATCCACTACAACACTGCCCATTGTACACTATCCACTACAACACTGCCCATTGCACACTATCCACTACAACACTGCCCATTGCACACTATCCACTACAACACTGCCCATTGTACACTATCCACTACAACACTGCCCATTGTACACTATCCACTACAACACTGCCCATTGCACACTATCCACTACAACACTGCCCATTGTACACTATCCACTACAACACTGCCCATTGTACACTATCCACTACAACACTGCCCATTGTACACTATCCACTACAACACTGCCCATTGTACACTATCCACTACAACACTGCCCATTGTACACTATCCACTACAACACTGCCCATTGCACACTATCCACTACAACACTGCCCATTGTACACTATCCACTACAACACTGCCCATTGTACACTATCCACTACAACACTGCCCATTGTACACTATCCACTACAACACTGCCCATTGTACACTATCCACTACAACACTGCCCATTGTACACTATCCACTACAACACTGCCCATTGTACACTATCCACTACAACACTGCCCATTGTACACTATCCACTACAACACTGCCCATTGTACACTATCCACTACAACACTGCCCATTGTACACTATCCACTACAACACTGCCCATTGTACACTATCCACTACAACACTGCCCATTGCACACTATCCACTACAACACTGCCCATTGTACACTATCCACTACAACACTGCCCATTGTACACTATCCACTACAACACTGCCCATTGTACACTATCCACTACAACACTGCCCATTGTACACTATCCACTACAACACTGCCCATTGTACACTATCCACTACAACACTGCCCATTGTACACTATCCACTACAACACTGCCCATTGTACACTATCCACTACAACACTGCCCATTGTACACTATCCACTACAACACTGCCCATTGTACACTATCCACTACAACACTGCCCATTGTACACTATCCACTACAACACTGCCCATTGTACACTATCCACTACAACACTGCCCATTGTACACTATCCACTACAACACTGCCCATTGTACACTATCCACTACAACACTGCCCATTGTACACTATCCACTACAACACTGCCCATTGTACACTATCCACTACAACACTGCCCATTGCACACTATCCACTACAACACTGCCCATTGTACACTATCCACTACAACACTGCCCATTGTACACTATCCACTACAACACTGCCCATTGTACACTATCCACTACAACACTGCCCATTGTACACTATCCACTACAACACTGCCCATTGTACACTATCCACTACAACACTGCCCATTGTACACTATCCACTACAACACTGCCCATTGTACACTATCCACTACAACACTGCCCATTGTACACTATCCACTACAACACTGCCCATTGTACACTATCCACTACAACACTGCCCATTGTACACTATCCACTACAACACTGCCCATTGTACACTATCCACTACAACACTGCCCATTGTACACTATCCACTACAACACTGCCCATTGTACACTATCCACTACAACACTGCCCATTGTACACTATCCACTACAACACTGCCCATTGTACACTATCCACTACAACACTGCCCATTGTACACTATCCACTACAACACTGCCCATTGTACACTATCCACTACAACACTGCCCATTGTACACTATCCACTACAACACTGCCCATTGTACACTATCCACTACAACACTGCCCATTGCACACTATCCACTACAACACTGCCCATTGTACACTATCCACTACAACACTGCCCATTGTACACTATCCACTACAACACTGCCCATTGTACACTATCCACTACAACACTGCCCATTGTACACTATCCACTACAACACTGCCCATTGTACACTATCCACTACAACACTGCCCATTGTACACTATCCACTACAACACTGCCCATTGTACACTATCCACTACAACACTGCCCATTGTACACTATCCACTACAACACTGCCCATTGTACACTATCCACTACAACACTGCCCATTGTACACTATCCACTACAACACTGCCCATTGTACACTATCCACTACAACACTGCCCATTGTACACTATCCACTACAACACTGCCCATTGTACACTATCCACTACAACACTGCCCATTGTACACTATCCACTACAACACTGCCCATTGTACACTATCCACTACAACACTGCCCATTGTACACTATCCACTACAACACTGCCCATTGTACACTATCCACTACAACACTGCCCATTGCACACTATCCACTACAACACTGCCCATTGTACACTATCCACTACAACACTGCCCATTGTACACTATCCACTACAACACTGCCCATTGTACACTATCCACTACAACACTGCCCATTGTACACTATCCACTACAACACTGCCCATTGTACACTATCCACTACAACACTGCCCATTGTACACTATCCACTACAACACTGCCCATTGTACACTATCCACTACAACACTGCCCATTGTACACTATCCACTACAACACTGCCCATTGTACACTATCCACTACAACACTGCCCATTGTACACTATCCACTACAACACTGCCCATTGTACACTATCCACTACAACACTGCCCATTGTACACTATCCACTACAACACTGCCCATTGTACACTATCCACTACAACACTGCCCATTGTACACTATCCACTACAACACTGCCCATTGTACACTATCCACTACAACACTGCCCATTGTACACTATCCACTACAACACTGCCCATTGTACACTATCCACTACAACACTGCCCATTGTACACTATCCACTACAACACTGCCCATTGCACACTATCCACTACAACACTGCCCATTGTACACTATCCACTACAACACTGCCCATTGTACACTATCCACTACAACACTGCCCATTGTACACTATCCACTACAACACTGCCCATTGTACACTATCCACTACAACACTGCCCATTGTACACTATCCACTACAACACTGCCCATTGTACACTATCCACTACAACACTGCCCATTGTACACTATCCACTACAACACTGCCCATTGTACACTATCCACTACAACACTGCCCATTGTACACTATCCACTACAACACTGCCCATTGTACACTATCCACTACAACACTGCCCATTGTACACTATCCACTACAACACTGCCCATTGTACACTATCCACTACAACACTGCCCATTGTACACTATCCACTACAACACTGCCCATTGTACACTATCCACTACAACACTGCCCATTGTACACTATCCACTACAACACTGCCCATTGCACACTATCCACTACAACACTGCCCATTGTACACTATCCACTACAACACTGCCCATTGTACACTATCCACTACAACACTGCCCATTGTACACTATCCACTACAACACTGCCCATTGTACACTATCCACTACAACACTGCCCATTGTACACTATCCACTACAACACTGCCCATTGTACACTATCCACTACAACACTGCCCATTGTACACTATCCACTACAACACTGCCCATTGTACACTATCCACTACAACACTGCCCATTGTACACTATCCACTACAACACTGCCCATTGTACACTATCCACTACAACACTGCCCATTGTACACTATCCACTACAACACTGCCCATTGTACACTATCCACTACAACACTGCCCATTGTACACTATCCACTACAACACTGCCCATTGCACACTATCCACTACAACACTGCCCATTGTACACTATCCACTACAACACTGCCCATTGCACACTATCCACTACAACACTGCCCATTGTACACTATCCACTACAACACTGCCCATTGTACACTATCCACTACAACACTGCCCATTGTACACTATCCACTACAACACTGCCCATTGTACACTATCCACTACAACACTGCCCATTGTACACTATCCACTACAACACTGCCCATTGTACACTATCCACTACAACACTGCCCATTGTACACTATCCACTACAACACTGCCCATTGTACACTATCCACTACAACACTGCCCATTGTACACTATCCACTACAACACTGCCCATTGTACACTATCCACTACAACACTGCCCATTGTACACTATCCACTACAACACTGCCCATTGTACACTATCCACTACAACACTGCCCATTGTACACTATCCACTACAACACTGCCCATTGTACACTATCCACTACAACACTGCCCATTGTACACTATCCACTACAACACTGCCCATTGTACACTATCCACTACAACACTGCCCATTGTACACTATCCACTACAACACTGCCCATTGTACACTATCCACTACAACACTGCCCATTGTACACTATCCACTACAACACTGCCCATTGTACACTATCCACTACAACACTGCCCATTGTACACTATCCACTACAACACTGCCCATTGTACACTATCCACTACAACACTGCCCATTGTACACTATCCACTACAACACTGCCCATTGTACACTATCCACTACAACACTGCCCATTGTACACTATCCACTACAACACTGCCCATTGTACACTATCCACTACAACACTGCCCATTGTACACTATCCACTACAACACTGCCCATTGTACACTATCCACTACAACACTGCCCATTGCACACTATCCACTACAACACTGCCCATTGTACACTATCCACTACAACACTGCCCATTGTACACTATCCACTACAACACTGCCCATTGTACACTATCCACTACAACACTGCCCATTGTACACTATCCACTACAACACTGCCCATTGTACACTATCCACTACAACACTGCCCATTGTACACTATCCACTACAACACTGCCCATTGCACACTATCCACTACAACACTGCCCATTGTACACTATCCACTACAACACTGCCCATTGTACACTATCCACTACAACACTGCCCATTGTACACTATCCACTACAACACTGCCCATTGTACACTATCCACTACAACACTGCCCATTGTACACTATCCACTACAACACTGCCCATTGCACACTATCCACTACAACACTGCCCATTGTACACTATCCACTACAACACTGCCCATTGTACACTATCCACTACAACACTGCCCATTGTACACTATCCACTACAACACTGCCCATTGTACACTATCCACTACAACACTGCCCATTGTACACTATCCACTACAACACTGCCCATTGTACACTATCCACTACAACACTGCCCATTGTACACTATCCACTACAACACTGCCCATTGTACACTATCCACTACAACACTGCCCATTGTACACTATCCACTACAACACTGCCCATTGTACACTATCCACTACAACACTGCCCATTGTACACTATCCACTACAACACTGCCCATTGTACACTATCCACTACAACACTGCCCATTGTACACTATCCACTACAACACTGCCCATTGCACACTATCCACTACAACACTGCCCATTGTACACTATCCACTACAACACTGCCCATTGTACACTATCCACTACAACACTGCCCATTGTACACTATCCACTACAACACTGCCCATTGTACACTATCCACTACAACACTGCCCATTGTACACTATCCA
This sequence comes from Carcharodon carcharias, assembly GCF_017639515.1. NCBI lineage: Eukaryota > Metazoa > Chordata > Chondrichthyes > Lamniformes > Lamnidae > Carcharodon > Carcharodon carcharias. The sequence goes on from NC_054508.1 coordinate 255,722, forward strand.
CTACAACACTGCCCATTGTACACTATCCACTACAACACTGCCCATTGTACACTATCCACTACAACACTGCCCATTGCACACTATCCACTACAACACTGCCCATTGTACACTATCCACTACAACACTGCCCATTGTACACTATCCACTACAACACTGCCCATTGTACACTATCCACTACAACACTGCCCATTGTACACTATCCACTACAACACTGCCCATTGTACACTATCCACTACAACACTGCCCATTGTACACTATCCACTACAACACTGCCCATTGTACACTATCCACTACAACACTGCCCATTGTACACTATCCACTACAACACTGCCCATTGTACACTATCCACTACAACACTGCCCATTGTACACTATCCACTACAACACTGCCCATTGTACACTATCCACTACAACACTGCCCATTGTACACTATCCACTACAACACTGCCCATTGTACACTATCCACTACAACACTGCCCATTGTACACTATCCACTACAACACTGCCCATTGCACACTATCCACTACAACACTGCCCATTGTACACTATCCACTACAACACTGCCCATTGTACACTATCCACTACAACACTGCCCATTGTACACTATCCACTACAACACTGCCCATTGTACACTATCCACTACAACACTGCCCATTGCACACTATCCACTACAACACTGCCCATTGTACACTATCCACTACAACACTGCCCATTGCACACTATCCACTACAACACTGCCCATTGTACACTATCCACTACAACACTGCCCATTGTACACTATCCACTACAACACTGCCCATTGTACACTATCCACTACAACACTGCCCATTGTACACTATCCACTACAACACTGCCCATTGTACACTATCCACTACAACACTGCCCATTGTACACTATCCACTACAACACTGCCCATTGTACACTATCCACTACAACACTGCCCATTGTACACTATCCACTACAACACTGCCCATTGTACACTATCCACTACAACACTGCCCATTGTACACTATCCACTACAACACTGCCCATTGTACACTATCCACTACAACACTGCCCATTGTACACTATCCACTACAACACTGCCCATTGTACACTATCCACTACAACACTGCCCATTGTACACTATCCACTACAACACTGCCCATTGTACACTATCCACTACAACACTGCCCATTGCACACTATCCACTACAACACTGCCCATTGTACACTATCCACTACAACACTGCCCATTGTACACTATCCACTACAACACTGCCCATTGTACACTATCCACTACAACACTGCCCATTGTACACTATCCACTACAACACTGCCCATTGTACACTATCCACTACAACACTGCCCATTGTACACTATCCACTACAACACTGCCCATTGTACACTATCCACTACAACACTGCCCATTGTACACTATCCACTACAACACTGCCCATTGTACACTATCCACTACAACACTGCCCATTGTACACTATCCACTACAACACTGCCCATTGCACACTATCCACTACAACACTGCCCATTGTACACTATCCACTACAACACTGCCCATTGTACACTATCCACTACAACACTGCCCATTGTACACTATCCACTACAACACTGCCCATTGTACACTATCCACTACAACACTGCCCATTGTACACTATCCACTACAACACTGCCCATTGTACACTATCCACTACAACACTGCCCATTGCACACTATCCACTACAACACTGCCCATTGTACACTATCCACTACAACACTGCCCATTGTACACTATCCACTACAACACTGCCCATTGCACACTATCCACTACAACACTGCCCATTGTACACTATCCACTACAACACTGCCCATTGTACACTATCCACTACAACACTGCCCATTGTACACTATCCACTACAACACTGCCCATTGTACACTATCCACTACAACACTGCCCATTGTACACTATCCACTACAACACTGCCCATTGTACACTATCCACTACAACACTGCCCATTGCACACTATCCACTACAACACTGCCCATTGTACACTATCCACTACAACACTGCCCATTGTACACTATCCACTACAACACTGCCCATTGTACACTATCCACTACAACACTGCCCATTGTACACTATCCACTACAACACTGCCCATTGCACACTATCCACTACAACACTGCCCATTGTACACTATCCACTACAACACTGCCCATTGTACACTATCCACTACAACACTGCCCATTGTACACTATCCACTACAACACTGCCCATTGTACACTATCCACTACAACACTGCCCATTGTACACTATCCACTACAACACTGCCCATTGTACACTATCCACTACAACACTGCCCATTGCACACTATCCACTACAACACTGCCCATTGCACACTATCCACTACAACACTGCCCATTGTACACTATCCACTACAACACTGCCCATTGTACACTATCCACTACAACACTGCCCATTGTACACTATCCACTACAACACTGCCCATTGTACACTATCCACTACAACACTGCCCATTGTACACTATCCACTACAACACTGCCCATTGTACACTATCCACTACAACACTGCCCATTGTACACTATCCACTACAACACTGCCCATTGTACACTATCCACTACAACACTGCCCATTGTACACTATCCACTACAACACTGCCCATTGTACACTATCCACTACAACACTGCCCATTGCACACTATCCACTACAACACTGCCCATTGTACACTATCCACTACAACACTGCCCATTGCACACTATCCACTACAACACTGCCCATTGTACACTATCCACTACAACACTGCCCATTGCACACTATCCACTACAACACTGCCCATTGTACACTATCCACTACAACACTGCCCATTGTACACTATCCACTACAACACTGCCCATTGTACACTATCCACTACAACACTGCCCATTGTACACTATCCACTACAACACTGCCCATTGTACACTATCCACTACAACACTGCCCATTGTACACTATCCACTACAACACTGCCCATTGTACACTATCCACTACAACACTGCCCATTGTACACTATCCACTACAACACTGCCCATTGTACACTATCCACTACAACACTGCCCATTGTACACTATCCACTACAACACTGCCCATTGTACACTATCCACTACAACACTGCCCATTGTACACTATCCACTACAACACTGCCCATTGTACACTATCCACTACAACACTGCCCATTGTACACTATCCACTACAACACTGCCCATTGTACACTATCCACTACAACACTGCCCATTGTACACTATCCACTACAACACTGCCCATTGTACACTATCCACTACAACACTGCCCATTGTACACTATCCACTACAACACTGCCCATTGTACACTATCCACTACAACACTGCCCATTGTACACTATCCACTACAACACTGCCCATTGTACACTATCCACTACAACACTGCCCATTGTACACTATCCACTACAACACTGCCCATTGTACACTATCCACTACAACACTGCCCATTGTACACTATCCACTACAACACTGCCCATTGTACACTATCCACTACAACACTGCCCATTGTACACTATCCACTACAACACTGCCCATTGTACACTATCCACTACAACACTGCCCATTGTACACTATCCACTACAACACTGCCCATTGTACACTATCCACTACAACACTGCCCATTGTACACTATCCACTACAACACTGCCCATTGTACACTATCCACTACAACACTGCCCATTGTACACTATCCACTACAACACTGCCCATTGTACACTATCCACTACAACACTGCCCATTGTACACTATCCACTACAACACTGCCCATTGCACACTATCCACTACAACACTGCCCATTGTACACTATCCACTACAACACTGCCCATTGTACACTATCCACTACAACACTGCCCATTGCACACTATCCACTACAACACTGCCCATTGTACACTATCCACTACAACACTGCCCATTGTACACTATCCACTACAACACTGCCCATTGTACACTATCCACTACAACACTGCCCATTGTACACTATCCACTACAACACTGCCCATTGTACACTATCCACTACAACACTGCCCATTGTACACTATCCACTACAACACTGCCCATTGTACACTATCCACTACAACACTGCCCATTGTACACTATCCACTACAACACTGCCCATTGTACACTATCCACTACAACACTGCCCATTGTACACTATCCACTACAACACTGCCCATTGTACACTATCCACTACAACACTGCCCATTGTACACTATCCACTACAACACTGCCCATTGTACACTATCCACTACAACACTGCCCATTGTACACTATCCACTACAACACTGCCCATTGCACACTATCCACTACAACACTGCCCATTGTACACTATCCACTACAACACTGCCCATTGTACACTATCCACTACAACACTGCCCATTGTACACTATCCACTACAACACTGCCCATTGTACACTATCCACTACAACACTGCCCATTGTACACTATCCACTACAACACTGCCCATTGTACACTATCCACTACAACACTGCCCATTGTACACTATCCACTACAACACTGCCCATTGTACACTATCCACTACAACACTGCCCATTGTACACTATCCACTACAACACTGCCCATTGTACACTATCCACTACAACACTGCCCATTGTACACTATCCACTACAACACTGCCCATTGTACACTATCCACTACAACACTGCCCATTGTACACTATCCACTACAACACTGCCCATTGTACACTATCCACTACAACACTGCCCATTGTACACTATCCACTACAACACTGCCCATTGTACACTATCCACTACAACACTGCCCATTGTACACTATCCACTACAACACTGCCCATTGTACACTATCCACTACAACACTGCCCATTGCACACTATCCACTACAACACTGCCCATTGTACACTATCCACTACAACACTGCCCATTGTACACTATCCACTACAACACTGCCCATTGTACACTATCCACTACAACACTGCCCATTGTACACTATCCACTACAACACTGCCCATTGTACACTATCCACTACAACACTGCCCATTGCACACTATCCACTACAACACTGCCCATTGTACACTATCCACTACAACACTGCCCATTGCACACTATCCACTACAACACTGCCCATTGTACACTATCCACTACAACACTGCCCATTGTACACTATCCACTACAACACTGCCCATTGTACACTATCCACTACAACACTGCCCATTGTACACTATCCACTACAACACTGCCCATTGTACACTATCCACTACAACACTGCCCATTGTACACTATCCACTACAACACTGCCCATTGTACACTATCCACTACAACACTGCCCATTGTACACTATCCACTACAACACTGCCCATTGTACACTATCCACTACAACACTGCCCATTGTACACTATCCACTACAACACTGCCCATTGTACACTATCCACTACAACACTGCCCATTGTACACTATCCACTACAACACTGCCCATTGTACACTATCCACTACAACACTGCCCATTGCACACTATCCACTACAACACTGCCCATTGTACACTATCCACTACAACACTGCCCATTGTACACTATCCACTACAACACTGCCCATTGTACACTATCCACTACAACACTGCCCATTGTACACTATCCACTACAACACTGCCCATTGCACACTATCCACTACAACACTGCCCATTGCACACTATCCACTACAACACTGCCCATTGTACACTATCCACTACAACACTGCCCATTGTACACTATCCACTACAACACTGCCCATTGCACACTATCCACTACAACACTGCCCATTGTACACTATCCACTACAACACTGCCCATTGTACACTATCCACTACAACACTGCCCATTGTACACTATCCACTACAACACTGCCCATTGTACACTATCCACTACAACACTGCCCATTGTACACTATCCACTACAACACTGCCCATTGTACACTATCCACTACAACACTGCCCATTGTACACTATCCACTACAACACTGCCCATTGTACACTATCCACTACAACACTGCCCATTGCACACTATCCACTACAACACTGCCCATTGTACACTATCCACTACAACACTGCCCATTGTACACTATCCACTACAACACTGCCCATTGTACACTATCCACTACAACACTGCCCATTGTACACTATCCACTACAACACTGCCCATTGTACACTATCCACTACAACACTGCCCATTGTACACTATCCACTACAACACTGCCCATTGTACACTATCCACTACAACACTGCCCATTGTACACTATCCACTACAACACTGCCCATTGTACACTATCCACTACAACACTGCCCATTGTACACTATCCACTACAACACTGCCCATTGTACACTATCCACTACAACACTGCCCATTGTACACTATCCACTACAACACTGCCCATTGTACACTATCCACTACAACACTGCCCATTGTACACTATCCACTACAACACTGCCCATTGTACACTATCCACTACAACACTGCCCATTGTACACTATCCACTACAACACTGCCCATTGTACACTATCCACTACAACACTGCCCATTGCACACTATCCACTACAACACTGCCCATTGTACACTATCCACTACAACACTGCCCATTGTACACTATCCACTACAACACTGCCCATTGCACACTATCCACTACAACACTGCCCATTGTACACTATCCACTACAACACTGCCCATTGTACACTATCCACTACAACACTGCCCATTGTACACTATCCACTACAACACTGCCCATTGTACACTATCCACTACAACACTGCCCATTGTACACTATCCACTACAACACTGCCCATTGTACACTATCCACTACAACACTGCCCATTGTACACTATCCACTACAACACTGCCCATTGTACACTATCCACTACAACACTGCCCATTGTACACTATCCACTACAACACTGCCCATTGTACACTATCCACTACAACACTGCCCATTGCACACTATCCACTACAACACTGCCCATTGTACACTATCCACTACAACACTGCCCATTGTACACTATCCACTACAACACTGCCCATTGTACACTATCCACTACAACACTGCCCATTGTACACTATCCACTACAACACTGCCCATTGTACACTATCCACTACAACACTGCCCATTGTACACTATCCACTACAACACTGCCCATTGCACACTATCCACTACAACACTGCCCATTGCACACTATCCACTACAACACTGCCCATTGTACACTATCCACTACAACACTGCCCATTGTACACTATCCACTACAACACTGCCCATTGTACACTATCCACTACAACACTGCCCATTGTACACTATCCACTACAACACTGCCCATTGTACACTATCCACTACAACACTGCCCATTGTACACTATCCACTACAACACTGCCCATTGTACACTATCCACTACAACACTGCCCATTGCACACTATCCACTACAACACTGCCCATTGTACACTATCCACTACAACACTGCCCATTGTACACTATCCACTACAACACTGCCCATTGTACACTATCCACTACAACACTGCCCATTGTACACTATCCACTACAACACTGCCCATTGTACACTATCCACTACAACACTGCCCATTGCACACTATCCACTACAACACTGCCCATTGTACACTATCCACTACAACACTGCCCATTGTACACTATCCACTACAACACTGCCCATTGTACACTATCCACTACAACACTGCCCATTGTACACTATCCACTACAACACTGCCCATTGTACACTATCCACTACAACACTGCCCATTGTACACTATCCACTACAACACTGCCCATTGTACACTATCCACTACAACACTGCCCATTGTACACTATCCACTACAACACTGCCCATTGTACACTATCCACTACAACACTGCCCATTGTACACTATCCACTACAACACTGCCCATTGTACACTATCCACTACAACACTGCCCATTGTACACTATCCACTACAACACTGCCCATTGTACACTATCCACTACAACACTGCCCATTGTACACTATCCACTACAACACTGCCCATTGTACACTATCCACTACAACACTGCCCATTGCACACTATCCACTACAACACTGCCCATTGTACACTATCCACTACAACACTGCCCATTGCACACTATCCACTACAACACTGCCCATTGTACACTATCCACTACAACACTGCCCATTGTACACTATCCACTACAACACTGCCCATTGTACACTATCCACTACAACACTGCCCATTGCACACTATCCACTACAACACTGCCCATTGTACACTATCCACTACAACACTGCCCATTGTACACTATCCACTACAACACTGCCCATTGTACACTATCCACTACAACACTGCCCATTGTACACTATCCACTACAACACTGCCCATTGTACACTATCCACTACAACACTGCCCATTGTACACTATCCACTACAACACTGCCCATTGTACACTATCCACTACAACACTGCCCATTGCACACTATCCACTACAACACTGCCCATTGTACACTATCCACTACAACACTGCCCATTGCACACTATCCACTACAACACTGCCCATTGTACACTATCCACTACAACACTGCCCATTGTACACTATCCACTACAACACTGCCCATTGTACACTATCCACTACAACACTGCCCATTGCACACTATCCACTACAACACTGCCCATTGTACACTATCCACTACAACACTGCCCATTGTACACTATCCACTACAACACTGCCCATTGCACACTATCCACTACAACACTGCCCATTGTACACTATCCACTACAACACTGCCCATTGTACACTATCCACTACAACACTGCCCATTGTACACTATCCACTACAACACTGCCCATTGTACACTATCCACTACAACACTGCCCATTGTACACTATCCACTACAACACTGCCCATTGTACACTATCCACTACAACACTGCCCATTGTACACTATCCACTACAACACTGCCCATTGTACACTATCCACTACAACACTGCCCATTGTACACTATCCACTACAACACTGCCCATTGTACACTATCCACTACAACACTGCCCATTGTACACTATCCACTACAACACTGCCCATTGCACACTATCCACTACAACACTGCCCATTGTACACTATCCACTACAACACTGCCCATTGTACACTATCCACTACAACACTGCCCATTGTACACTATCCACTACAACACTGCCCATTGTACACTATCCACTACAACACTGCCCATTGTACACTATCCACTACAACACTGCCCATTGTACACTATCCACTACAACACTGCCCATTGTACACTATCCACTACAACACTGCCCATTGTACACTATCCACTACAACACTGCCCATTGTACACTATCCACTACAACACTGCCCATTGCACACTATCCACTACAACACTGCCCATTGTACACTATCCACTACAACACTGCCCATTGTACACTATCCACTACAACACTGCCCATTGTACACTATCCACTACAACACTGCCCATTGTACACTATCCACTACAACACTGCCCATTGTACACTATCCACTACAACACTGCCCATTGTACACTATCCACTACAACACTGCCCATTGTACACTATCCACTACAACACTGCCCATTGTACACTATCCACTACAACACTGCCCATTGTACACTATCCACTACAACACTGCCCATTGTACACTATCCACTACAACACTGCCCATTGTACACTATCCACTACAACACTGCCCATTGTACACTATCCACTACAACACTGCCCATTGTACACTATCCACTACAACACTGCCCATTGTACACTATCCACTACAACACTGCCCATTGTACACTATCCACTACAACACTGCCCATTGTACACTATCCACTACAACACTGCCCATTGTACACTATCCACTACAACACTGCCCATTGTACACTATCCACTACAACACTGCCCATTGTACACTATCCACTACAACACTGCCCATTGTACACTATCCACTACAACACTGCCCATTGTACACTATCCACTACAACACTGCCCATTGTACACTATCCACTACAACACTGCCCATTGTACACTATCCACTACAACACTGCCCATTGTACACTATCCACTACAACACTGCCCATTGTACACTATCCACTACAACACTGCCCATTGTACACTATCCACTACAACACTGCCCATTGTACACTATCCACTACAACACTGCCCATTGCACACTATCCACTACAACACTGCCCATTGTACACTATCCACTACAACACTGCCCATTGTACACTATCCACTACAACACTGCCCATTGTACACTATCCACTACAACACTGCCCATTGTACACTATCCACTACAACACTGCCCATTGTACACTATCCACTACAACACTGCCCATTGTACACTATCCACTACAACACTGCCCATTGTACACTATCCACTACAACACTGCCCATTGTACACTATCCACTACAACACTGCCCATTGTACACTATCCACTACAACACTGCCCATTGTACACTATCCACTACAACACTGCCCATTGTACACTATCCACTACAACACTGCCCATTGCACACTATCCACTACAACACTGCCCATTGTACACTATCCACTACAACACTGCCCATTGTACACTATCCACTACAACACTGCCCATTGTACACTATCCACTACAACACTGCCCATTGTACACTATCCACTACAACACTGCCCATTGTACACTATCCACTACAACACTGCCCATTGTACACTATCCACTACAACACTGCCCATTGTACACTATCCACTACAACACTGCCCATTGTACACTATCCACTACAACACTGCCCATTGTACACTATCCACTACAACACTGCCCATTGTACACTATCCACTACAACACTGCCCATTGTACACTATCCACTACAACACTGCCCATTGTACACTATCCACTACAACACTGCCCATTGTACACTATCCACTACAACACTGCCCATTGTACACTATCCACTACAACACTGCCCATTGTACACTATCCACTACAACACTGCCCATTGTACACTATCCACTACAACACTGCCCATTGTACACTATCCACTACAACACTGCCCATTGTACACTATCCACTACAACACTGCCCATTGTACACTATCCACTACAACACTGCCCATTGTACACTATCCACTACAACACTGCCCATTGTACACTATCCACTACAACACTGCCCATTGTACACTATCCACTACAACACTGCCCATTGTACACTATCCACTACAACACTGCCCATTGTACACTATCCACTACAACACTGCCCATTGTACACTATCCACTACAACACTGCCCATTGTACACTATCCACTACAACACTGCCCATTGTACACTATCCACTACAACACTGCCCATTGTACACTATCCACTACAACACTGCCCATTGTACACTATCCACTACAACACTGCCCATTGTACACTATCCACTACAACACTGCCCATTGTACACTATCCACTACAACACTGCCCATTGTACACTATCCACTACAACACTGCCCATTGTACACTATCCACTACAACACTGCCCATTGTACACTATCCACTACAACACTGCCCATTGTACACTATCCACTACAACACTGCCCATTGTACACTATCCACTACAACACTGCCCATTGCACACTATCCACTACAACACTGCCCATTGTACACTATCCACTACAGCGCAGCCCCAAATGTACACTATCTACTACAACACTGTCCATTGTAAACTATCCACTACAACACTGCCCATTGTACACTATCCACTACAACAGTTTCCATTGTACACTATCCACTACAACACTGCCCATTGTACACTATCCACTACAACACTGCCCATTGTACACTATCCACTACAACTCTGCCCATTGCCCACTATCCACTACAACACTGCCCATTGTACACTATCCACTACAACACTGCCCATTGTACACTATCCACTACAACACTGCCCATTGTACACTATCCACTACAACACTGCCCATTGTACACTATCCACTACAACACTGCCCATTGTACACTATCCACTACAACACTGCCCATTGTACACTATCCACTACAACACTGCCCATTGTACACTATCCACTACAACACTGCCCATTGTACACTATCCACTACAACACTGCCCATTGTACACTATCCACTACAACACTGCCCATTGTACACTATCCACTACAACACTGCCCATTGTACACTATCCACTACAACACTGCCCATTGTACACTATCCACTACAACACTGCCCATTGTACACTATCCACTACAACACTGCCCATTGTACACTATCCACTACAACACTGCCCATTGTACACTATCCACTACAACACTGCCCATTGCACACTATCCACTACAACACTGCCCATTGTACACTATCCACTACAACACTGCCCATTGTACACTATCCACTACAACACTGCCCATTGTACACTATCCACTACAACACTGCCCATTGTACACTATCCACTACAACACTGCCCATTGTACACTATCCACTACAACACTGCCCATTGTACACTATCCACTACAACACTGCCCATTGTACACTATCCACTACAACACTGCCCATTGCACACTATCCACTACAACACTGCCCATTGTACACTATCCACTACAACACTGCCCATTGTACACTATCCACTACAACACTGCCCATTGTACACTATCCACTACAACACTGCCCATTGTACACTATCCACTACAACACTGCCCATTGTACACTATCCACTACAACACTGCCCATTGTACACTATCCACTACAACACTGCCCATTGTACACTATCCACTACAACACTGCCCATTGTACACTATCCACTACAACACTGCCCATTGTACACTATCCACTACAACACTGCCCATTGTACACTATCCACTACAACACTGCCCATTGTACACTATCCACTACAACACTGCCCATTGTACACTATCCACTACAACACTGCCCATTGTACACTATCCACTACAACACTGCCCATTGTACACTATCCACTACAACACTGCCCATTGTACACTATCCACTACAACACTGCCCATTGTACACTATCCACTACAACACTGCCCATTGTACACTATCCACTACAACACTGCCCATTGTACACTATCCACTACAACACTGCCCATTGTACACTATCCACTACAACACTGCCCATTGTACACTATCCACTACAACACTGCCCATTGTACACTATCCACTACAACACTGCCCATTGTACACTATCCACTACAACACTGCCCATTGTACACTATCCACTACAACACTGCCCATTGTACACTATCCACTACAACACTGCCCATTGTACACTATCCACTACAACACTGCCCATTGTACACTATCCACTACAACACTGCCCATTGTACACTATCCACTACAACACTGCCCATTGTACACTATCCACTACAACACTGCCCATTGTACACTATCCACTACAACACTGCCCATTGTACACTATCCACTACAACACTGCCCATTGTACACTATCCACTACAACACTGCCCATTGTACACTATCCACTACAACACTGCCCATTGTACACTATCCACTACAACACTGCCCATTGTACACTATCCACTACAACACTGCCCATTGTACACTATCCACTACAACACTGCCCATTGTACACTATCCACTACAACACTGCCCATTGTACACTATCCACTACAACACTGCCCATTGTACACTATCCACTACAACACTGCCCATTGTACACTATCCACTACAACACTGCCCATTGTACACTATCCACTACAACACTGCCCATTGTACACTATCCACTACAACACTGCCCATTGTACACTATCCACTACAACACTGCCCATTGTACACTATCCACTACAACACTGCCCATTTCACACTATCCACTACAACACTGCCCATTGTACACTATCCACTACAACACTGCCCATTGTACACTATCCACTACAACACTGCCCATTGTACACTATCCACTACAACACTGCCCATTGTACACTATCCACTACAACACTGCCCATTGTACACTATCCACTACAACACTGCCCATTGCACACTCTCCACTACAACACTGCCCATTGTACACTATCCACTACAACACTGCCCATTGTACACTATCCACTACAACACTGCCCATTGTACACTATCCACTACAACACTGCCCATTGTACACTATCTACTACAACACTGCCCATTGTACACTATCCACTACAACACTGCCCATTGTACACTATCCACTACAACACTGCCCATTGTACACTATCCACTACAACACTGCCCATTGTACACTATCCACTACAACACTGCCCATTGTACACTATCCACTACAACACTGCCCATTGTACACTATCCACTACAACACTGCCCATTGTACACTATCCACTACAACACTGCCCATTGTACACTATCCACTACAACACTGCCCATTGTACACTATCCACTACAACACTGCCCATTGTACACTATCCACTACAACACTGCCCATTGTACACTATCCACTACAACACTGCCCATTGTACACTATCCACTACAACACTGCCCATTGTACACTATCCACTACAACACTGCCCATTGTACACTATCCACTACAACACTGCCCATTGTACACTATCCACTACAACACTGCCCATTGTACACTATCCACTACAACACTGCCCATTGTACACTATCCACTACAACACTGCCCATTGTACACTATCCACTACAACACTGCCCATTGTACACTATCCACTACAACACTGCCCATTGTACACTATCCACTACAACACTGCCCATTGTACACTATCCACTACAACACTGCCCATTGTACACTATCCACTACAACACTGCCCATTGTACACTATCCACTACAACACTGCCCATTGTACACTATCCACTACAACACTGCCCATTGTACACTATCCACTACAACACTGCCCATTGTACACTATCCACTACAACACTGCCCATTGTACACTATCCACTACAACACTGCCCATTGTACACTATCCACTACAACACTGCCCATTGTACACTATCCACTACAACACTGCCCATTGTACACTATCCACTACAACACTGCCCATTGTACACTATCCACTACAACACTGCCCATTGTACACTATCCACTACAACACTGCCCATTGTACACTATCCACTACAACACTGCCCATTGTACACTATCCACTACAACACTGCCCATTGTACACTATCCACTACAACACTGCCCATTGTACACTATCCACTACAACACTGCCCATTGTACACTATCCACTACAACACTGCCCATTGTACACTATCCACTACAACACTGCCCATTGTACACTATCCACTACAACACTGCCCATTGTACACTATCCACTACAACACTGCCCATTGTACACTATCCACTACAACACTGCCCATTGTACACTATCCACTACAACACTGCCCATTGTACACTATCCACTACAACACTGCCCATTGTACACTATCCACTACAACACTGCCCATTGTACACTATCCACTACAACACTGCCCATTGTACACTATCCACTACAACACTGCCCATTGTACACTATCCACTACAACACTGCCCATTGTACACTATCCACTACAACACTGCCCATTGTACACTATCCACTACAACACTGCCCATTGTACACTATCCACTACAACACTGCCCATTGTACACTATCCACTACAACACTGCCCATTGTACACTATCCACTACAACACTGCCCATTGTACACTATCCACTACAACACTGCCCATTGTACACTATCCACTACAACACTGCCCATTGTACACTATCCACTACAACACTGCCCATTGTACACTATCCACTACAACACTGCCCATTGTACACTATCCACTACAACACTGCCCATTGTACACTATCCACTACAACACTGCCCATTGTACACTATCCACTACAACACTGCCCATTGTACACTATCCACTACAACACTGCCCATTGTACACTATCCACTACAACACTGCCCATTGTACACTATCCACTACAACACTGCCCATTGTACACTATCCACTACAACACTGCCCATTGTACACTATCCACTACAACACTGCCCATTGTACACTATCCACTACAACACTGCCCATTGTACACTATCCACTACAACACTGCCCATTGTACACTATCCACTACAACACTGCCCATTGTACACTATCCACTACAACACTGCCCATTGTACACTATCCACTACAACACTGCCCATTGTACACTATCCACTACAACACTGCCCATTGTACACTATCCACTACAACACTGCCCATTGTACACTATCCACTACAACACTGCCCATTGTACACTATCCACTACAACACTGCCCATTGTACACTATCCACTACAACACTGCCCATTGTACACTATCCACTACAACACTGCCCATTGTACACTATCCACTACAACACTGCCCATTGTACACTATCCACTACAACACTGCCCATTGTACACTATCCACTACAACACTGCCCATTGTACACTATCCACTACAACACTGCCCATTGTACACTATCCACTACAACACTGCCCATTGTACACTATCCACTACAACACTGCCCATTGTACACTATCCACTACAACACTGCCCATTGTACACTATCCACTACAACACTGCCCATTGTACACTATCCACTACAACACTGCCCATTGTACACTATCCACTACAACACTGCCCATTGTACACTATCCACTACAACACTGCCCATTGTACACTATCCACTACAACACTGCCCATTGTACACTATCCACTACAACACTGCCCATTGTACACTATCCACTACAACACTGCCCATTGCACACTATCCACTACAACACTGCCCATTGTACACTATCCACTACAACACTGCCCATTGTACACTATCCACTACAACACTGCCCATTGTACACTATCCACTACAACACTGCCCATTGTACACTATCCACTACAACACTGCCCATTGTACACTATCCACTACAACACTGCCCATTGTACACTATCCACTACAACACTGCCCATTGTACACTATCCACTACAACACTGCCCATTGTACACTATCCACTACAACACTGCCCATTGTACACTATCCACTACAACACTGCCCATTGTACACTATCCACTACAACACTGCCCATTGTACACTATCCACTACAACACTGCCCATTGCACACTATCCACTACAACACTGCCCATTGTACACTATCCACTACAACACTGCCCATTGTACACTATCCACTACAACACTGCCCATTGTACACTATCCACTACAACACTGCCCATTGTACACTATCCACTACAACACTGCCCATTGTACACTATCCACTACAACACTGCCCATTGTACACTATCCACTACAACACTGCCCATTGCACACTATCCACTACAACACTGCCCATTGTACACTATCCACTACAACACTGCCCATTGTACACTATCCACTACAACACTGCCCATTGTACACTATCCACTACAACACTGCCCATTGTACACTATCCACTACAACACTGCCCATTGTACACTATCCACTACAACACTGCCCATTGTACACTATCCACTACAACACTGCCCATTGTACACTATCCACTACAACACTGCCCATTGTACACTATCCACTACAACACTGCCCATTGTACACTATCCACTACAACACTGCCCATTGTACACTATCCACTACAACACTGCCCATTGTACACTATCCACTACAACACTGCCCATTGTACACTATCCACTACAACACTGCCCATTGTACACTATCCACTACAACACTGCCCATTGTACACTATCCACTACAACACTGCCCATTGTACACTATCCACTACAACACTGCCCATTGTACACTATCCACTACAACACTGCCCATTGTACACTATCCACTACAACACTGCCCATTGTACACTATCCACTACAACACTGCCCATTGTACACTATCCACTACAACACTGCCCATTGTACACTATCCACTACAACACTGCCCATTGTACACTATCCACTACAACACTGCCCATTGTACACTATCCACTACAACACTGCCCATTGTACACTATCCACTACAACACTGCCCATTGTACACTATCCACTACAACACTGCCCATTGCACACTATCCACTACAACACTGCCCATTGTACACTATCCACTACAACACTGCCCATTGTACACTATCCACTACAACACTGCCCATTGTACACTATCCACTACAACACTGCCCATTGTACACTATCCACTACAACACTGCCCATTGTACACTATCCACTACAACACTGCCCATTGTACACTATCCACTACAACACTGCCCATTGTACACTATCCACTACAACACTGCCCATTGTACACTATCCACTACAACACTGCCCATTGTACACTATCCACTACAACACTGCCCATTGCACACTATCCACTACAACACTGCCCATTGTACACTATCCACTACAACACTGCCCATTGTACACTATCCACTACAACACTGCCCATTGTACACTATCCACTACAACACTGCCCATTGTACACTATCCACTACAACACTGCCCATTGTACACTATCCACTACAACACTGCCCATTGTACACTATCCACTACAACACTGCCCATTGTACACTATCCACTACAACACTGCCCATTGCACACTATCCACTACAACACTGCCCATTGTACACTATCCACTACAACACTGCCCATTGTACACTATCCACTACAACACTGCCCATTGTACACTATCCACTACAACACTGCCCATTGTACACTATCCACTACAACACTGCCCATTGTACACTATCCACTACAACACTGCCCATTGTACACTATCCACTACAACACTGCCCATTGTACACTATCCACTACAACACTGCCCATTGTACACTATCCACTACAACACTGCCCATTGTACACTATCCACTACAACACTGCCCATTGTACACTATCCACTACAACACTGCCCATTGTACACTATCCACTACAACACTGCCCATTGTACACTATCCACTACAACACTGCCCATTGTACACTATCCACTACAACACTGCCCATTGTACACTATCCACTACAACACTGCCCATTGTACACTATCCACTACAACACTGCCCATTGTACACTATCCACTACAACACTGCCCATTGTACACTATCCACTACAACACTGCCCATTGTACACTATCCACTACAACACTGCCCATTGTACACTATCCACTACAACACTGCCCATTGTACACTATCCACTACAACACTGCCCATTGTACACTATCCACTACAACACTGCCCATTGTACACTATCCACTACAACACTGCCCATTGTACACTATCCACTACAACACTGCCCATTGTACACTATCCACTACAACACTGCCCATTGTACACTATCCACTACAACACTGCCCATTGTACACTATCCACTACAACACTGCCCATTGTACACTATCCACTACAACACTGCCCATTGTACACTATCCACTACAACACTGCCCATTGTACACTATCCACTACAACACTGCCCATTGTACACTATCCACTACAACACTGCCCATTGTACACTATCCACTACAACACTGCCCATTGCACACTATCCACTACAACACTGCCCATTGTACACTATCCACTACAACACTGCCCATTGTACACTATCCACTACAACACTGCCCATTGTACACTATCCACTACAACACTGCCCATTGTACACTATCCACTACAACACTGCCCATTGTACACTATCCACTACAACACTGCCCATTGTACACTATCCACTACAACACTGCCCATTGTACACTATCCACTACAACACTGCCCATTGTACACTATCCACTACAACACTGCCCATTGTACACTATCCACTACAACACTGCCCATTGTACACTATCCACTACAACACTGCCCATTGTACACTATCCACTACAACACTGCCCATTGTACACTATCCACTACAACACTGCCCATTGTACACTATCCACTACAACACTGCCCATTGTACACTATCCACTACAACACTGCCCATTGTACACTATCCACTACAACACTGCCCATTGTACACTATCCACTACAACACTGCCCATTGTACACTATCCACTACAACACTGCCCATTGTACACTATCCACTACAACACTGCCCATTGTACACTATCCACTACAACACTGCCCATTGTACACTATCCACTACAACACTGCCCATTGTACACTATCCACTACAACACTGCCCATTGTACACTATCCACTACAACACTGCCCATTGTACACTATCCACTACAACACTGCCCATTGTACACTATCCACTACAACACTGCCCATTGTACACTATCCACTACAACACTGCCCATTGTACACTATCCACTACAACACTGCCCATTGTACACTATCCACTACAACACTGCCCATTGTACACTATCCACTACAACACTGCCCATTGTACACTATCCACTACAACACTGCCCATTGTACACTATCCACTACAACACTGCCCATTGTACACTATCCACTACAACACTGCCCATTGTACACTATCCACTACAACACTGCCCATTGTACACACTCCACTACAACACTGCCCATTGTACACTATCCACTACAACACTGCCCATTGTACACTATCCACTACAACACTGCCCATTGTACACTATCCACTACAACACTGCCCATTGTACACTATCCACTACAACACTGCCCATTGTACACTATCCACTACAACACTGCCCATTGTACACTATCCACTACAACACTGCCCATTGCACACTATCCACTACAACACTGCCCATTGTACACTATCCACTACAACACTGCCCATTGTACACTATCCACTACAACACTGCCCATTGTACACTATCCACTACAACACTGCCCATTGTACACTATCCACTACAACACTGCCCATTGTACACTATCCACTACAACACTGCCCATTGCACACTATCCACTACAACACTGCCCATTGTACACTATCCACTACAACACTGCCCATTGTACACTATCCACTACAACACTGCCCATTGTACACTATCCACTACAACACTGCCCATTGTACACTATCCACTACAACACTGCCCATTGTACACTATCCACTACAACACTGCCCATTGTACACTATCCACTACAACACTGCCCATTGTACACTATCCACTACAACACTGCCCATTGCACACTATCCACTACAACACTGCCCATTGCACACTATCCACTACAACACTGCCCATTGTACACTATCCACTACAACACTGCCCATTGTACACTATCCACTACAACACTGCCCATTGCACACTATCCACTACAACACTGCCCATTGTACACTATCCACTACAACACTGCCCATTGTACACTATCCACTACAACACTGCCCATTGTACACTATCCACTACAACACTGCCCATTGTACACTATCCACTACAACACTGCCCATTGTACACTATCCACTACAACACTGCCCATTGTACACTATCCACTACAACACTGCCCATTGTACACTATCCACTACAACACTGCCCATTGTACACTATCCACTACAACACTGCCCATTGTACACTATCCACTACAACACTGCCCATTGTACACTATCCACTACAACACTGCCCATTGTACACTATCCACTACAACACTGCCCATTGTACACTATCCACTACAACACTGCCCATTGTACACTATCCACTACAACACTGCCCATTGTACACTATCCACTACAACACTGCCCATTGTACACTATCCACTACAACACTGCCCATTGTACACTATCCACTACAACACTGCCCATTGTACACTATCCACTACAACACTGCCCATTGTACACTATCCACTACAACACTGCCCATTGTACACTATCCACTACAACACTGCCCATTGTACACTATCCACTACAACACTGCCCATTGTACACTATCCACTACAACACTGCCCATTGTACACTATCCACTACAACACTGCCCATTGCACACTATCCACTACAACACTGCCCATTGTACACTATCCACTACAACACTGCCCATTGTACACTATCCACTACAACACTGCCCATTGTACACTATCCACTACAACACTGCCCATTGCACACTATCCACTACAACACTGCCCATTGTACACTATCCACTACAACACTGCCCATTGTACACTATCCACTACAACACTGCCCATTGTACACTATCCACTACAACACTGCCCATTGTACACTATCCACTACAACACTGCCCATTGCACACTATCCACTACAACACTGCCCATTGCACACTATCCACTACAACACTGCCCATTGTACACTATCCACTACAACACTGCCCATTGTACACTATCCACTACAACACTGCCCATTGTACACTATCCACTACAACACTGCCCATTGTACACTATCCACTACAACACTGCCCATTGTACACTATCCACTACAACACTGCCCATTGTACACTATCCACTACAACACTGCCCATTGTACACTATCCACTACAACACTGCCCATTGTACACTATCCACTACAACACTGCCCATTGTACACTATCCACTACAACACTGCCCATTGTACACTATCCACTACAACACTGCCCATTGTACACTATCCACTACAACACTGCCCATTGTACACTATCCACTACAACACTGCCCATTGTACACTATCCACTACAACACTGCCCATTGTACACTATCCACTACAACACTGCCCATTGTACACTATCCACTACAACACTGCCCATTGTACACTATCCACTACAACACTGCCCATTGTACACTATCCACTACAACACTGCCCATTGTACACTATCCACTACAACACTGCCCATTGTACACTATCCACTACAACACTGCCCATTGCACACTATCCACTACAACACTGCCCATTGTACACTATCCACTACAACACTGCCCATTGTACACTATCCACTACAACACTGCCCATTGTACACTATCCACTACAACACTGCCCATTGTACACTATCCACTACAACACTGCCCATTGTACACTATCCACTACAACACTGCCCATTGTACACTATCCACTACAACACTGCCCATTGTACACTATCCACTACAACACTGCCCATTGTACACTATCCACTACAACACTGCCCATTGTACACTATCCACTACAACACTGCCCATTGTACACTATCCACTACAACACTGCCCATTGTACACTATCCACTACAACACTGCCCATTGTACACTATCCACTACAACACTGCCCATTGTACACTATCCACTACAACACTGCCCATTGCACACTATCCACTACAACACTGCCCATTGCACACTATCCACTACAACACTGCCCATTGTACACTATCCACTACAACACTGCCCATTGTACACTATCCACTACAACACTGCCCATTGTACACTATCCACTACAACACTGCCCATTGTACACTATCCACTACAACACTGCCCATTGTACACTATCCACTACAACACTGCCCATTGTACACTATCCACTACAACACTGCCCATTGTACACTATCCACTACAACACTGCCCATTGTACACTATCCACTACAACACTGCCCATTGTACACTATCCACTACAACACTGCCCATTGTACACTATCCACTACAACACTGCCCATTGTACACTATCCACTACAACACTGCCCATTGTACACTATCCACTACAACACTGCCCATTGTACACTATCCACTACAACACTGCCCATTGTACACTATCCACTACAACACTGCCCATTGTACACTATCCACTACAACACTGCCCATTGTACACTATCCACTACAACACTGCCCATTGTACACTATCCACTACAACACTGCCCATTGTACACTATCCACTACAACACTGCCCATTGTACACTATCCACTACAACACTGCCCATTGTACACTATCCACTACAACACTGCCCATTGTACACTATCCACTACAACACTGCCCATTGTACACTATCCACTACAACACTGCCCATTGTACACTATCCACTACAACACTGCCCATTGTACACTATCCACTACAACACTGCCCATTGTACACTATCCACTACAACACTGCCCATTGTACACTATCCACTACAACACTGCCCATTGTACACTATCCACTACAACACTGCCCATTGTACACTATCCACTACAACACTGCCCATTGTACACTATCCACTACAACACTGCCCATTGTACACTATCCACTACAACACTGCCCATTGTACACTATCCACTACAACACTGCCCATTGTACACTATCCACTACAACACTGCCCATTGTACACTATCCACTACAACACTGCCCATTGTACACTATCCACTACAACACTGCCCATTGTACACTATCCACTACAACACTGCCCATTGTACACTATCCACTACAACACTGCCCATTGTACACTATCCACTACAACACTGCCCATTGTACACTATCCACTACAACACTGCCCATTGTACACTATCCACTACAACACTGCCCATTGTACACTATCCACTACAACACTGCCCATTGTACACTATCCACTACAACACTGCCCATTGCACACTATCCACTACAACACTGCCCATTGTACACTATCCACTACAACACTGCCCATTGTACACTATCCACTACAACACTGCCCATTGTACACTATCCACTACAACACTGCCCATTGTACACTATCCACTACAACACTGCCCATTGTACACTATCCACTACAACACTGCCCATTGTACACTATCCACTACAACACTGCCCATTGTACACTATCCACTACAACACTGCCCATTGTACACTATCCACTACAACACTGCCCATTGTACACTATCCACTACAACACTGCCCATTGTACACTATCCACTACAACACTGCCCATTGTACACTATCCACTACAACACTGCCCATTGTACACTATCCACTACAACACTGCCCATTGTACACTATCCACTACAACACTGCCCATTGTACACTATCCACTACAACACTGCCCATTGTACACTATCCACTACAACACTGCCCATTGTACACTATCCACTACAACACTGCCCATTGTACACTATCCACTACAACACTGCCCATTGTACACTATCCACTACAACACTGCCCATTGTACACTATCCACTACAACACTGCCCATTGTACACTATCCACTACAACACTGCCCATTGTACACTATCCACTACAACACTGCCCATTGTACACTATCCACTACAACACTGCCCATTGTACACTATCCACTACAACACTGCCCATTGTACACTATCCACTACAACACTGCCCATTGTACACTATCCACTACAACACTGCCCATTGTACACTATCCACTACAACACTGCCCATTGTACACTATCCACTACAACACTGCCCATTGTACACTATCCACTACAACACTGCCCATTGTACACTATCCACTACAACACTGCCCATTGTACACTATCCACTACAACACTGCCCATTGTACACTATCCACTACAACACTGCCCATTGTACACTATCCACTACAACACTGCCCATTGTACACTATCCACTACAACACTGCCCATTGTACACTATCCACTACAACACTGCCCATTGTACACTATCCACTACAACACTGCCCATTGTACACTATCCACTACAACACTGCCCATTGTACACTATCCACTACAACACTGCCCATTGTACACTATCCACTACAACACTGCCCATTGTACACTATCCACTACAACACTGCCCATTGTACACTATCCACTACAACACTGCCCATTGTACACTATCCACTACAACACTGCCCATTGTACACTATCCACTACAACACTGCCCATTGTACACTATCCACTACAACACTGCCCATTGTACACTATCCACTACAACACTGCCCATTGTACACTATCCACTACAACACTGCCCATTGTACACTATCCACTACAACACTGCCCATTGTACACTATCCACTACAACACTGCCCATTGTACACTATCCACTACAACACTGCCCATTGTACACTATCCACTACAACACTGCCCATTGTACACTATCCACTACAACACTGCCCATTGTACACTATCCACTACAACACTGCCCATTGTACACTATCCACTACAACACTGCCCATTGTACACTATCCACTACAACACTGCCCATTGTACACTATCCACTACAACACTGCCCATTGCACACTATCCACTACAACACTGCCCATTGTACACTATCCACTACAACACTGCCCATTGTACACTATCCACTACAACACTGCCCATTGTACACTATCCACTACAACACTGCCCATTGTACACTATCCACTACAACACTGCCCATTGTACACTATCCACTACAACACTGCCCATTGTACACTATCCACTACAACACTGCCCATTGTACACTATCCACTACAACACTGCCCATTGTACACTATCCACTACAACACTGCCCATTGTACACTATCCACTACAACACTGCCCATTGTACACTATCCACTACAACACTGCCCATTGTACACTATCCACTACAACACTGCCCATTGTACACTATCCACTACAACACTGCCCATTGTACACTATCCACTACAACACTGCCCATTGTACACTATCCACTACAACACTGCCCATTGCACACTATCCACTACAACACTGCCCATTGTACACTATCCACTACAACACTGCCCATTGTACACTATCCACTACAACACTGCCCATTGTACACTATCCACTACAACACTGCCCATTGTACACTATCCACTACAACACTGCCCATTGTACACTATCCACTACAACACTGCCCATTGTACACTATCCACTACAACACTGCCCATTGTACACTATCCACTACAACACTGCCCATTGTACACTATCCACTACAACACTGCCCATTGTACACTATCCACTACAACACTGCCCATTGTACACTATCCACTACAACACTGCCCATTGTACACTATCCACTACAACACTGCCCATTGTACACTATCCACTACAACACTGCCCATTGTACACTATCCACTACAACACTGCCCATTGTACACTATCCACTACAACACTGCCCATTGTACACTATCCACTACAACACTGCCCATTGTACACTATCCACTACAACACTGCCCATTGTACACTATCCACTACAACACTGCCCATTGTACACTATCCACTACAACACTGCCCATTGCACACTATCCACTACAACACTGCCCATTGTACACTATCCACTACAACACTGCCCATTGTACACTATCCACTACAACACTGCCCATTGTACACTATCCACTACAACACTGCCCATTGTACACTATCCACTACAACACTGCCCATTGTACACTATCCACTACAACACTGCCCATTGTACACTATCCACTACAACACTGCCCATTGTACACTATCCACTACAACACTGCCCATTGTACACTATCCACTACAACACTGCCCATTGTACACTATCCACTACAACACTGCCCATTGTACACTATCCACTACAACACTGCCCATTGTACACTATCCACTACAACACTGCCCATTGTACACTATCCACTACAACACTGCCCATTGTACACTATCCACTACAACACTGCCCATTGTACACTATCCACTACAACACTGCCCATTGTACACTATCCACTACAACACTGCCCATTGTACACTATCCACTACAACACTGCCCATTGTACACTATCCACTACAACACTGCCCATTGTACACTATCCACTACAACACTGCCCATTGTACACTATCCACTACAACACTGCCCATTGTACACTATCCACTACAACACTGCCCATTGTACACTATCCACTACAACACTGCCCATTGTACACTATCCACTACAACACTGCCCATTGTACACTATCCACTACAACACTGCCCATTGTACACTATCCACTACAACACTGCCCATTGTACACTATCCACTACAACACTGCCCATTGTACACTATCCACTACAACACTGCCCATTGTACACTATCCACTACAACACTGCCCATTGTACACTATCCACTACAACACTGCCCATTGCACACTATCCACTACAACACTGCCCATTGTACACTATCCACTACAACACTGCCCATTGTACACTATCCACTACAACACTGCCCATTGTACACTATCCACTACAACACTGCCCATTGTACACTATCCACTACAACACTGCCCATTGTACACTATCCACTACAACACTGCCCATTGTACACTATCCACTACAACACTGCCCATTGTACACTATCCACTACAACACTGCCCATTGTACACTATCCACTACAACACTGCCCATTGTACACTATCCACTACAACACTGCCCATTGTACACTATCCACTACAACACTGCCCATTGTACACTATCCACTACAACACTGCCCATTGTACACTATCCACTACAACACTGCCCATTGCACACTATCCACTACAACACTGCCCATTGTACACTATCCACTACAACACTGCCCATTGTACACTATCCACTACAACACTGCCCATTGTACACTATCCACTACAACACTGCCCATTGTACACTATCCACTACAACACTGCCCATTGTACACTATCCACTACAACACTGCCCATTGCACACTATCCACTACAACACTGCCCATTGTACACTATCCACTACAACACTGCCCATTGCACACTATCCACTACAACACTGCCCATTGTACACTATCCACTACAACACTGCCCATTGTACACTATCCACTACAACACTGCCCATTGTACACTATCCACTACAACACTGCCCATTGTACACTATCCACTACAACACTGCCCATTGTACACTATCCACTACAACACTGCATTGTACACTATCCACTACAACACTGCCCATTGTACACTATCCACTACAACACTGCCCATTGTACACTATCCACTACAACACTGCCCATTGTACACTATCCACTACAACACTGCCCATTGTACACTATCCACTACAACACTGCCCATTGTACACTATCCACTACAACACTGCCCATTGTACACTATCCACTACAACACTGCCCATTGTACACTATCCACTACAACACTGCCCATTGCACACTATCCACTACAACACTGCCCATTGTACACTATCCACTACAACACTGCCCATTGTACACTATCCACTACAACACTGCCCATTGTACACTATCCACTACAACACTGCCCATTGTACACTATCCACTACAACACTGCCCATTGTACACTATCCACTACAACACTGCCCATTGTACACTATCCACTACAACACTGCCCATTGTACACTATCCACTACAACACTGCCCATTGTACACTATCCACTACAACACTGCCCATTGTACACTATCCACTACAACACTGCCCATTGTACACTATCCACTACAACACTGCCCATTGTACACTATCCACTACAACACTGCCCATTGTACACTATCCACTACAACACTGCCCATTGTACACTATCCACTACAACACTGCCCATTGTACACTATCCACTACAACACTGCCCATTGTACACTATCCACTACAACACTGCCCATTGTACACTATCCACTACAACACTGCCCATTGTACACTATCCACTACAACACTGCCCATTGTACACTATCCACTACAACACTGCCCATTGTACACTATCCACTACAACACTGCCCATTGTACACTATCCACTACAACACTGCCCATTGTACACTATCCACTACAACACTGCCCATTGTACACTATCCACTACAACACTGCCCATTGTACACTATCCACTACAACACTGCCCATTGTACACTATCCACTACAACACTGCCCATTGTACACTATCCACTACAACACTGCCCATTGTACACTATCCACTACAACACTGCCCATTGTACACTATCCACTACAACACTGCCCATTGTACACTATCCACTACAACACTGCCCATTGTACACTATCCACTACAACACTGCCCATTGTACACTATCCACTACAACACTGCCCATTGTACACTATCCACTACAACACTGCCCATTGTACACTATCCACTACAACACTGCCCATTGTACACTATCCACTACAACACTGCCCATTGTACACTATCCACTACAACACTGCCCATTGTACACTATCCACTACAACACTGCCCATTGTACACTATCCACTACAACACTGCCCATTGCACACTATCCACTACAACACTGCCCATTGTACACTATCCACTACAACACTGCCCATTGTACACTATCCACTACAACACTGCCCATTGTACACTATCCACTACAACACTGCCCATTGTACACTATCCACTACAACACTGCCCATTGTACACTATCCACTACAACACTGCCCATTGTACACTATCCACTACAACACTGCCCATTGTACACTATCCACTACAACACTGCCCATTGTACACTATCCACTACAACACTGCCCATTGTACACTATCCACTACAACACTGCCCATTGTACACTATCCACTACAACACTGCCCATTGTACACTATCCACTACAACACTGCCCATTGTACACTATCCACTACAACACTGCCCATTGTACACTATCCACTACAACACTGCCCATTGTACACTATCCACTACAACACTGCCCATTGTACACTATCCACTACAACACTGCCCATTGTACACTATCCACTACAACACTGCCCATTGTACACTATCCACTACAACACTGCCCATTGTACACTATCCACTACAACACTGCCCATTGTACACTATCCACTACAACACTGCCCATTGTACACTATCCACTACAACACTGCCCATTGTACACTATCCACTACAACACTGCCCATTGTACACTATCCACTACAACACTGCCCATTGTACACTATCCACTACAACACTGCCCATTGTACACTATCCACTACAACACTGCCCATTGTACACTATCCACTACAACACTGCCCATTGTACACTATCCACTACAACACTGCCCATTGTACACTATCCACTACAACACTGCCCATTGTACACTATCCACTACAACACTGCCCATTGTACACTATCCACTACAACACTGCCCATTGTACACTATCCACTACAACACTGCCCATTGTACACTATCCACTACAACACTGCCCATTGTACACTATCCACTACAACACTGCCCATTGTACACTATCCACTACAACACTGCCCATTGTACACTATCCACTACAACACTGCCCATTGTACACTATCCACTACAACACTGCCCATTGTACACTATCCACTACAACACTGCCCATTGTACACTATCCACTACAACACTGCCCATTGTACACTATCCACTACAACACTGCCCATTGTACACTATCCACTACAACACTGCCCATTGTACACTATCCACTACAACACTGCCCATTGTACACTATCCACTACAACACTGCCCATTGTACACTATCCACTACAACACTGCCCATTGTACACTATCCACTACAACACTGCCCATTGTACACTATCCACTACAACACTGCCCATTGCACACTATCCACTACAACACTGCCCATTGTACACTATCCACTACAACACTGCCCATTGTACACTATCCACTACAACACTGCCCATTGTACACTATCCACTACAACACTGCCCATTGTACACTATCCACTACAACACTGCCCATTGTACACTATCCACTACAACACTGCCCATTGTACACTATCCACTACAACACTGCCCATTGTACACTATCCACTACAACACTGCCCATTGTACACTATCCACTACAACACTGCCCATTGTACACTATCCACTACAACACTGCCCATTGTACACTATCCACTACAACACTGCCCATTGTACACTATCCACTACAACACTGCCCATTGTACACTATCCACTACAACACTGCCCATTGTACACTATCCACTACAACACTGCCCATTGTACACTATCCACTACAACACTGCCCATTGTACACTATCCACTACAACACTGCCCATTGTACACTATCCACTACAACACTGCCCATTGTACACTATCCACTACAACACTGCCCATTGTACACTATCCACTACAACACTGCCCATTGTACACTATCCACTACAACACTGCCCATTGTACACTATCCACTACAACACTGCCCATTGTACACTATCCACTACAACACTGCCCATTGTACACTATCCACTACAACACTGCCCATTGTACACTATCCACTACAACACTGCCCATTGTACACTATCCACTACAACACTGCCCATTGTACACTATCCACTACAACACTGCCCATTGTACACTATCCACTACAACACTGCCCATTGCACACTATCCACTACAACACTGCCCATTGTACACTATCCACTACAACACTGCCCATTGTACACTATCCACTACAACACTGCCCATTGTACACTATCCACTACAACACTGCCCATTGTACACTATCCACTACAACACTGCCCATTGTACACTATCCACTACAACACTGCCCATTGTACACTATCCACTACAACACTGCCCATTGTACACTATCCACTACAACACTGCCCATTGTACACTATCCACTACAACACTGCCCATTGTACACTATCCACTACAACACTGCCCATTGTACACTATCCACTACAACACTGCCCATTGTACACTATCCACTACAACACTGCCCATTGTACACTATCCACTACAACACTGCCCATTGTACACTATCCACTACAACACTGCCCATTGTACACTATCCACTACAACACTGCCCATTGTACACTATCCACTACAACACTGCCCATTGTACACTATCCACTACAACACTGCCCATTGTACACTATCCACTACAACACTGCCCATTGTACACTATCCACTACAACACTGCCCATTGTACACTATCCACTACAACACTGCCCATTGTACACTATCCACTACAACACTGCCCATTGCACACTATCCACTACAACACTGCCCATTGCACACTATCCACTACAACACTGCCCATTGTACACTATCCACTACAACACTGCCCATTGTACACTATCCACTACAACACTGCCCATTGTACACTATCCACTACAACACTGCCCATTGTACACTATCCACTACAACACTGCCCATTGTACACTATCCACTACAACACTGCCCATTGTACACTATCCACTACAACACTGCCCATTGTACACTATCCACTACAACACTGCCCATTGTACACTATCCACTACAACACTGCCCATTGTACACTATCCACTACAACACTGCCCATTGTACACTATCCACTACAACACTGCCCATTGTACACTATCCACTACAACACTGCCCATTGCACACTATCCACTACAACACTGCCCATTGTACACTATCCACTACAACACTGCCCATTGTACACTATCCACTACAACACTGCCCATTGTACACTATCCACTACAACACTGCCCATTGTACACTATCCACTACAACACTGCCCATTGTACACTATCCACTACAACACTGCCCATTGTACACTATCCACTACAACACTGCCCATTGTACACTATCCACTACAACACTGCCCATTGTACACTATCCACTACAACACTGCCCATTGTACACTATCCACTACAACACTGCCCATTGTACACTATCCACTACAACACTGCCCATTGTACACTATCCACTACAACACTGCCCATTGTACACTATCCACTACAACACTGCCCATTGTACACTATCCACTACAACACTGCCCATTGCACACTATCCACTACAACACTGCCCATTGTACACTATCCACTACAACACTGCCCATTGTACACTATCCACTACAACACTGCCCATTGTACACTATCCACTACAACACTGCCCATTGCACACTATCCACTACAACACTGCCCATTGTACACTATCCACTACAACACTGCCCATTGTACACTATCCACTACAACACTGCCCATTGTACACTATCCACTACAACACTGCCCATTGTACACTATCCACTACAACACTGCCCATTGTACACTATCCACTACAACACTGCCCATTGTACACTATCCACTACAACACTGCCCATTGTACACTATCCACTACAACACTGCCCATTGTACACTATCCACTACAACACTGCCCATTGTACACTATCCACTACAACACTGCCCATTGTACACTATCCACTACAACACTGCCCATTGCACACTATCCACTACAACACTGCCCATTGTACACTATCCACTACAACACTGCCCATTGTACACTATCCACTACAACACTGCCCATTGTACACTATCCACTACAACACTGCCCATTGTACACTATCCACTACAACACTGCCCATTGTACACTATCCACTACAACACTGCCCATTGTACACTATCCACTACAACACTGCCCATTGCACACTATCCACTACAACACTGCCCATTGTACACTATCCACTACAACACTGCCCATTGTACACTATCCACTACAACACTGCCCATTGTACACTATCCACTACAACACTGCCCATTGTACACTATCCACTACAACACTGCCCATTGTACACTATCCACTACAACACTGCCCATTGTACACTATCCACTACAACACTGCCCATTGTACACTATCCACTACAACACTGCCCATTGTACACTATCCACTACAACACTGCCCATTGTACACTATCCACTACAACACTGCCCATTGTACACTATCCACTACAACACTGCCCATTGTACACTATCCACTACAACACTGCCCATTGTACACTATCCACTACAACACTGCCCATTGTACACTATCCACTACAACACTGCCCATTGTACACTATCCACTACAACACTGCCCATTGTACACTATCCACTACAACACTGCCCATTGTACACTATCCACTACAACACTGCCCATTGTACACTATCCACTACAACACTGCCCATTGTACACTATCCACTACAACACTGCCCATTGTACACTATCCACTACAACACTGCCCATTGTACACTATCCACTACAACACTGCCCATTGTACACTATCCACTACAACACTGCCCATTGTACACTATCCACTACAACACTGCCCATTGTACACTATCCACTACAACACTGCCCATTGTACACTATCCACTACAACACTGCCCATTGTACACTATCCACTACAACACTGCCCATTGTACACTATCCACTACAACACTGCCCATTGTACACTATCCACTACAACACTGCCCATTGTACACTATCCACTACAACACTGCCCATTGTACACTATCCACTACAACACTGCCCATTGCACACTATCCACTACAACACTGCCCATTGCACACTATCCACTACAACACTGCCCATTGTACACTATCCACTACAACACTGCCCATTGTACACTATCCACTACAACACTGCCCATTGTACACTATCCACTACAACACTGCCCATTGCACACTATCCACTACAACACTGCCCATTGTACACTATCCACTACAACACTGCCCATTGTACACTATCCACTACAACACTGCCCATTGTACACTATCCACTACAACACTGCCCATTGTACACTATCCACTACAACACTGCCCATTGTACACTATCCACTACAACACTGCCCATTGCACACTATCCACTACAACACTGCCCATTGTACACTATCCACTACAACACTGCCCATTGCACACTATCCACTACAACACTGCCCATTGTACACTATCCACTACAACACTGCCCATTGTACACTATCCACTACAACACTGCCCATTGTACACTATCCACTACAACACTGCCCATTGTACACTATCCACTACAACACTGCCCATTGTACACTATCCACTACAACACTGCCCATTGTACACTATCCACTACAACACTGCCCATTGTACACTATCCACTACAACACTGCCCATTGTACACTATCCACTACAACACTGCCCATTGTACACTATCCACTACAACACTGCCCATTGCACACTATCCACTACAACACTGCCCATTGTACACTATCCACTACAACACTGCCCATTGTACACTATCCACTACAACACTGCCCATTGTACACTATCCACTACAACACTGCCCATTGTACACTATCCACTACAACACTGCCCATTGTACACTATCCACTACAACACTGCCCATTGTACACTATCCACTACAACACTGCCCATTGTACACTATCCACTACAACACTGCCCATTGTACACTATCCACTACAACACTGCCCATTGTACACTATCCACTACAACACTGCCCACACTGCCCATTGCACACTATCCACCAAAACACTGCCCATTGTACACTATCCACTACAACAACATTGCCCACTATACACTACAACACTGCCCATTGCACACTATCCACTACACTATCTATCCACTACAACACTGCCCATTGTACACTATCCACTACAACACTGCCCATTGCACATATCACTACAACACTGCCCATTGTACACTATCCACTACAACACTGCCCATTGTACACTATCCACTACAACACTGCCCATTGTACACTATCCACTACAACACTGCCCATTGTACACTATCCACTACAACACTGCCCATTGTACACTATCCACTACAACACTGCCCATTGCACACTATCCACTACAACACTGCCCATTGTACACTATCCACTACAACACTGCCCATTGTACACTATCCACTACAACACTGCCCATTGTACACTATCCACTACAACACTGCCCATTGTACACTATCCACTACAACACTGCCCATTGCACACTATCCACTACAACACTGCCCATTGTACACTATCCACTACAACACTGCCCATTGTACACTATCCACTACAACACTGCCCATTGCACACTATCCACTACAACACTGCCCATTGTACACTATCCACTACAACACTGCCCATTGTACACTATCCACTACAACACTGCCCATTGCACACTATCCACTACAACACTGCCCATTGTACACTATCCACTACAACACTGCCCATTGTACACTATCCACTACAACACTGCCCATTGCACACTATCCACTACAACACTGCCCATTGTACACTATCCACTACAACACTGCCCATTGTACACTATCCACTACAACACTGCCCATTGTACACTATCCACTACAACACTGCCCATTGTACACTATCCACTACAACACTGCCCATTGTACACTATCCACTACAACACTGCCCATTGTACACTATCCACTACAACACTGCCCATTGCACACTATCCACTACAACACTGCCCATTGTACACTATCCACTACAACACTGCCCATTGTACACTATCCACTACAACACTGCCCATTGTACACTATCCACTACAACACTGCCCATTGTACACTATCCACTACAACACTGCCCATTGTACACTATCCACTACAACACTGCCCATTGCACACTATCCACTACAACACTGCCCATTGCACACTATCCACTACAACACTGCCCATTGTACACTATCCACTACAACACTGCCCATTGTACACTATCCACTACAACACTGCCCATTGTACACTATCCACTACAACACTGCCCATTGTACACTATCCACTACAACACTGCCCATTGCACACTATCCACTACAACACTGCCCATTGTACACTATCCACTACAACACTGCCCATTGTACACTATCCACTACAACACTGCCCATTGTACACTATCCACTACAACACTGCCCATTGCACACTATCCACTACAACACTGCCCATTGCACACTATCCACTACAACACTGCCCATTGTACACTATCCACTACAACACTGCCCATTGTACACTATCCACTACAACACTGCCCATTGTACACTATCCACTACAACACTGCCCATTGTACACTATCCACTACAACACTGCCCATTGTACACTATCCACTACAACACTGCCCATTGTACACTATCCACTACAACACTGCCCATTGTACACTATCCACTACAACACTGCCCATTGTACACTATCCACTACAACACTGCCCATTGTACACTATCCACTACAACACTGCCCATTGTACACTATCCACTACAACACTGCCCATTGTACACTATCCACTACAACACTGCCCATTGTACACTATCCACTACAACACTGCCCATTGTACACTATCCACTACAACACTGCCCATTGTACACTATCCACTACAACACTGCCCATTGTACACTATCCACTACAACACTGCCCATTGTACACTATCCACTACAACACTGCCCATTGTACACTATCCACTACAACACTGCCCATTGTACACTATCCACTACAACACTGCCCATTGTACACTATCCACTACAACACTGCCCATTGTACACTATCCACTACAACACTGCCCATTGTACACTATCCACTACAACACTGCCCATTGCACACTATCCACTACAACACTGCCCATTGTACACTATCCACTACAACACTGCCCATTGCACACTATCCACTACAACACTGCCCATTGTACACTATCCACTACAACACTGCCCATTGTACACTATCCACTACAACACTGCCCATTGTACACTATCCACTACAACACTGCCCATTGTACACTATCCACTACAACACTGCCCATTGCACACTATCCACTACAACACTGCCCATTGTACACTATCCACTACAACACTGCCCATTGCACACTATCCACTACAACACTGCCCATTGTACACTATCCACTACAACACTGCCCATTGTACACTATCCACTACAACACTGCCCATTGTACACTATCCACTACAACACTGCCCATTGTACACTATCCACTACAACACTGCCCATTGTACACTATCCACTACAACACTGCCCATTGTACACTATCCACTACAACACTGCCCATTGCACACTATCCACTACAACACTGCCCATTGTACACTATCCACTACAACACTGCCCATTGTACACTATCCACTACAACACTGCCCATTGTACACTATCCACTACAACACTGCCCATTGTACACTATCCACTACAACACTGCCCATTGTACACTATCCACTACAACACTGCCCATTGTACACTATCCACTACAACACTGCCCATTGTACACTATCCACTACAACACTGCCCATTGTACACTATCCACTACAACACTGCCCATTGTACACTATCCACTACAACACTGCCCATTGTACACTATCCACTACAACACTGCCCATTGTACACTATCCACTACAACACTGCCCATTGCACACTATCCACTACAACACTGCCCATTGCACACTATCCACTACAACACTGCCCATTGCACACTATCCACTACAACACTGCCCATTGTACACTATCCACTACAACACTGCCCATTGTACACTATCCACTACAACACTGCCCATTGTACACTATCCACTACAACACTGCCCATTGTACACTATCCACTACAACACTGCCCATTGTACACTATCCACTACAACACTGCCCATTGTACACTATCCACTACAACACTGCCCATTGTACACTATCCACTACAACACTGCCCATTGTACACTATCCACTACAACACTGCCCATTGCACACTATCCACTACAACACTGCCCATTGTACACTATCCACTACAACACTGCCCATTGTACACTATCCACTACAACACTGCCCATTGTACACTATCCACTACAACACTGCCCATTGTACACTATCCACTACAACACTGCCCATTGTACACTATCCACTACAACACTGCCCATTGTACACTATCCACTACAACACTGCCCATTGTACACTATCCACTACAACACTGCCCATTGTACACTATCCACTACAACACTGCCCATTGTACACTATCCACTACAACACTGCCCATTGTACACTATCCACTACAACACTGCCCATTGTACACTATCCACTACAACACTGCCCATTGTACACTATCCACTACAACACTGCCCATTGTACACTATCCACTACAACACTGCCCATTGTACACTATCCACTACAACACTGCCCATTGTACACTATCCACTACAACACTGCCCATTGTACACTATCCACTACAACACTGCCCATTGTACACTATCCACTACAACACTGCCCATTGTACACTATCCACTACAACACTGCCCATTGCACACTATCCACTACAACACTGCCCATTGCACACTATCCACTACAACACTGCCCATTGTACACTATCCACTACAACACTGCCCATTGTACACTATCCACTACAACACTGCCCATTGTACACTATCCACTACAACACTGCCCATTGTACACTATCCACTACAACACTGCCCATTGTACACTATCCACTACAACACTGCCCATTGTACACTATCCACTACAACACTGCCCATTGTACACTATCCACTACAACACTGCCCATTGTACACTATCCACTACAACACTGCCCATTGTACACTATCCACTACAACACTGCCCATTGTACACTATCCACTACAACACTGCCCATTGCACACTATCCACTACAACACTGCCCATTGCACACTATCCACTACAACACTGCCCATTGTACACTATCCACTACAACACTGCCCATTGTACACTATCCACTACAACACTGCCCATTGTACACTATCCACTACAACACTGCCCATTGTACACTATCCACTACAACACTGCCCATTGTACACTATCCACTACAACACTGCCCATTGTACACTATCCACTACAACACTGCCCATTGTACACTATCCACTACAACACTGCCCATTGTACACTATCCACTACAACACTGCCCATTGCACACTATCCACTACAACACTGCCCATTGCACACTATCCACTACAACACTGCCCATTGTACACTATCCACTACAACACTGCCCATTGTACACTATCCACTACAACACTGCCCATTGTACACTATCCACTACAACACTGCCCATTGCACACTATCCACTACAACACTGCCCATTGTACACTATCCACTACAACACTGCCCATTGCACACTATCCACTACAACACTGCCCATTGTACACTATCCACTACAACACTGCCCATTGTACACTATCCACTACAACACTGCCCATTGCACACTATCCACTACAACACTGCCCATTGTACACTATCCACTACAACACTGCCCATTGTACACTATCCACTACAACACTGCCCATTGTACACTATCCACTACAACACTGCCCATTGTACACTATCCACTACAACACTGCCCATTGCACACTATCCACTACAACACTGCCCATTGTACACTATCCACTACAACACTGCCCATTGCACACTATCCACTACAACACTGCCCATTGTACACTATCCACTACAACACTGCCCATTGTACACTATCCACTACAACACTGCCCATTGTACACTATCCACTACAACACTGCCCATTGCACACTATCCACTACAACACTGCCCATTGTACACTATCCACTACAACACTGCCCATTGTACACTATCCACTACAACACTGCCCATTGTACACTATCCACTACAACACTGCCCATTGTACACTATCCACTACAACACTGCCCATTGCACACTATCCACTACAACACTGCCCATTGTACACTATCCACTACAACACTGCCCATTGTACACTATCCACTACAACACTGCCCATTGTACACTATCCACTACAACACTGCCCATTGTACACTATCCACTACAACACTGCCCATTGCACACTATCCACTACAACACTGCCCATTGCACACTATCCACTACAACACTGCCCATTGTACACTATCCACTACAACACTGCCCATTGTACACTATCCACTACAACACTGCCCATTGTACACTATCCACTACAACACTGCCCATTGC
The DNA here is from genome assembly GCF_017639515.1 of Carcharodon carcharias. NCBI lineage: Eukaryota > Metazoa > Chordata > Chondrichthyes > Lamniformes > Lamnidae > Carcharodon > Carcharodon carcharias. The sequence goes on from NC_054508.1 coordinate 296,940, forward strand.
ACACTATCCACTACAACACTGCCCATTGCACACTATCCACTACAACACTGCCCATTGTACACTATCCACTACAACACTGCCCATTGTACACTATCCACTACAACACTGCCCATTGCACACTATCCACTACAACACTGCCCATTGTACACTATCCACTACAACACTGCCCATTGTACACTATCCACTACAACACTGCCCATTGCACACTATCCACTACAACACTGCCCATTGTACACTATCCACTACAACACTGCCCATTGTACACTATCCACTACAACACTGCCCATTGTACACTATCCACTACAACACTGCCCATTGCACACTATCCACTACAACACTGCCCATTGCACACTATCCACTACAACACTGCCCATTGTACACTATCCACTACAACACTGCCCATTGTACACTATCCACTACAACACTGCCCATTGTACACTATCCACTACAACACTGCCCATTGTACACTATCCACTACAACACTGCCCATTGTACACTATCCACTACAACACTGCCCATTGTACACTATCCACTACAACACTGCCCATTGCACACTATCCACTACAACACTGCCCATTGCACACTATCCACTACAACACTGCCCATTGTACACTATCCACTACAACACTGCCCATTGTACACTATCCACTACAACACTGCCCATTGTACACTATCCACTACAACACTGCCCATTGTACACTATCCACTACAACACTGCCCATTGTACACTATCCACTACAACACTGCCCATTGTACACTATCCACTACAACACTGCCCATTGTACACTATCCACTACAACACTGCCCATTGTACACTATCCACTACAACACTGCCCATTGTACACTATCCACTACAACACTGCCCATTGCACACTATCCACTACAACACTGCCCATTGTACACTATCCACTACAACACTGCCCATTGTACACTATCCACTACAACACTGCCCATTGTACACTATCCACTACAACACTGCCCATTGTACACTATCCACTACAACACTGCCCATTGTACACTATCCACTACAACACTGCCCATTGCACACTATCCACTACAACACTGCCCATTGTACACTATCCACTACAACACTGCCCATTGTACACTATCCACTACAACACTGCCCATTGTACACTATCCACTACAACACTGCCCATTGTACACTATCCACTACAACACTGCCCATTGCACACTATCCACTACAACACTGCCCATTGTACACTATCCACTACAACACTGCCCATTGTACACTATCCACTACAACACTGCCCATTGTACACTATCCACTACAACACTGCCCATTGTACACTATCCACTACAACACTGCCCATTGTACACTATCCACTACAACACTGCCCATTGTACACTATCCACTACAACACTGCCCATTGCACACTATCTGCTACAACACTGCCCATTGCACACTATGCACTACAACACTGCCCATTGTACACTATCCACTACAACACTGCCCATTGCACACTATCCACTACAACACTGCCCATTGTACACTATCCACTACAACAGTTCCCATTGCACACTCTCCACTACAACACTGCCCATTGTATACTATCCACTACAACACTGACCATTGTACACTATCCACTACAACACTGCCCATTGTACACTATCCACTACAACACTGCCCATTGCACACTCTCCACTACAACACTGCCCATTGTACACTATCCACTACAACACTGCCCATTGTACACTCTCCACTACAACACTGCCCATTACACACTATCCACTACAACACTGCCCATTGCACACTATCCACTACAACACTGCCCATTGTACACTATCCACTACAACACTGCCCATTGCACACTATCCACTACAACACTGCCCATTGTACACTATCCACTACAACACTGCCCATTGTACACTATCCACTACAACACTGCCCATTGTACACTATCCACTACAACACTGCCCATTGTACACTATCCACTACAACACTGCCCATTGCACTATCCACTACAACACTGCCCATTGTACACTATCCACTACAACACTGCCCATTGTACACTATCCACTACAACACTGCCCATTGTACACTATCCACTACAACACTGCCCATTGCACACTATCCACTACAACACTGCCCATTGTACACTATCCACTACAACACTGCCCATTGTACACTATCCACTACAACACTGCCCATTGTACACTATCCACTACAACACTGCCCATTGTACACTATCCACTACAACACTGCCCATTGTACACTATCCACTACAACACTGCCCATTGTACACTATCCACTACAACACTGCCCATTGTACACTATCCACTACAACACTGCCCATTGCACACTATCCACTACAACACTGCCCATTGTACACTATCCACTACAACACTGCCCATTGTACACTATCCACTACAACACTGCCCATTGTACACTATCCACTACAACACTGCCCATTGTACACTATCCACTACAACACTGCCCATTGCACACTATCCACTACAACACTGCCCATTGTACACTATCCACTACAACACTGCCCATTGTACACTATCCACTACAACACTGCCCATTGTACACTATCCACTACAACACTGCCCATTGTACACTATCCACTACAACACTGCCCATTGCACACTATCCACTACAACACTGCCCATTGCACACTATCCACTACAACACTGCCCATTGCACACTATCCACTACAACACTGCCCATTGTACACTATCCACTACAACACTGCCCATTGTACACTATCCACTACAACACTGCCCATTGTACACTATCCACTACAACACTGCCCATTGCACACTATCCACTACAACACTGCCCATTGCACACTATCCACTACAACACTGCCCATTGTACACTATCCACTACAACACTGCCCATTGTACACTATCCACTACAACACTGCCCATTGCACACTATCCACTACAACACTGCCCATTGCACACTATCCACTACAACACTGCCCATTGCACACTATCCACTACAACACTGCCCATTGCACACTATCCACTACAACACTGCCCATTGTACACTATCCACTACAACACTGCCCATTGCACACTATCCACTACAACACTGCCCATTGCACACTATCCACTACAACACTGCCCATTGTACACTATCCACTACAACACTGCCCATTGCACACTATCCACTACAACACTGCCCATTGTACACTATCCACTACAACACTGCCCATTGTACACTATCCACTACAACACTGCCCATTGTACACTATCCACTACAACACTGCCCATTGTACACTATCCACTACAACACTGCCCATTGTACACTATCCACTACAACACTGCCCATTGTACACTATCCACTACAACACTGCCCATTGTACACTATCCACTACAACACTGCCCATTGTACACTATCCACTACAACACTGCCCATTGTACACTATCCACTACAACACTGCCCATTGCACACTATCCACTACAACACTGCCCATTGTACACTATCCACTACAACACTGCCCATTGCACACTATCCACTACAACACTGCCCATTGTACACTATCCACTACAACACTGCCCATTGCACACTATCCACTACAACACTGCCCATTGTACACTATCCACTACAACACTGCCCATTGTACACTATCCACTACAACACTGCCCATTGTACACTATCCACTACAACACTGCCCATTGTACACTATCCACTACAACACTGCCCATTGTACACTATCCACTACAACACTGCCCATTGTACACTATCCACTACAACACTGCCCATTGTACACTATCCACTACAACACTGCCCATTGCACACTATCACTACAACACTGCCCATTGTACACTATCCACTACAACACTGCCCATTGTACTATCCACTACAACACTGCCCATTGTACACTATCCACTACAACACTGCCCATTGCACACTATCCACTACAACACTGCCCATTGCACACTATCCACTACAACACTGCCCATTGTACACTATCCACTACAACACTGCCCATTGTACACTATCCACTACAACACTGCCCATTGTACACTATCCACTACAACACTGCCCATTGCACACTATCCACTACAACACTGCCCATTGTACACTATCCACTACAACACTGCCCATTGTACACTATCCACTACAACACTGCCCATTGTACACTATCCACTACAACACTGCCCATTGTACACTATCCACTACAACACTGCCCATTGCACACTATCCACTACAACACTGCCCATTGTACACTATCCACTACAACACTGCCCATTGTACACTATCCACTACAACACTGCCCATTGTACACTATCTACTACAACACTGCCCATTGCACACTATCCACTACAACACTGCCCATTGTACACTATCCACTACAACACTGCCCATTGTACACTATCCACTACAACACTGCCCATTGTACACTATCCACTACAACACTGCCCATTGCACACTATCCACTACAACACTGCCCATTGCACACTATCCACTACAACACTGCCCATTGCACACTATCCACTACAACACTGCCCATTGTACACTATCCACTACAACACTGCCCATTGTACACTATCCACTACAACACTGCCCATTGTACACTATCCACTACAACACTGCCCATTGTACACTATCCACTACAACACTGCCCATTGCACACTATCCACTACAACACTGCCCATTGCACACTATCCACTACAACACTGCCCATTGCACACTATCCACTACAACACTGCCCATTGCACACTATCCACTACAACACTGCCCATTGTACACTATCCACTACAACACTGCCCATTGTACACTATCCACTACAACACTGCCCATTGCACACTATCAACTACATCACTGCCCTTTGCTCACTATCCACTACAACACAGCCCATTGTACACTATCTACTACAACACTGCCCATTGCACACTCTCCACTACAACACTGCCAATTGTACACTATCCACTACAACACTGCCCATTGTTCACTATCTTCTACAACACTGCCCATTGTACACTATCCACTACAACACTGCCCATTGCACACTATCAACTACAACACTGCCCATTGCACACTATCCACTACAACACCGCCCATTGTACACTATCAACTACAACACTGCCCATTGTACACTATCCACTACAACACTGCCCATTGCACACTATCCACTACAACACTGCCCATTGCACACTATCCACTACAACACTGCCCATTGCACACTACCAACTACAACACTGCCCATTGCCCACTATCTATTGCAACATTGCGCATTGTACACTACCTACTACAACACTGCCCGTTGCACACTATCTACTACAACACTGCCCATTGTACACTATCCACTACAACACTGCCCATTGTACACTATCTACTACAACACTGCCCATTGTACACTATCCACTGCAACACTGCCCATTGCACACTATCCACTACAACACTGCCCATTGTACACTATCCACTACAACACTGCCCATTGTACACTATCCACTACAACACTGCCCATTGCACACTATCCACTACAACACTGCCCATTGCACACTATCCACTACAACACTGCCCATTGTACACTATCTACTACAACACTGCCCATTGTACACTATCTACTACAACACTGCCCATTGTACACTATCCACTACAACACTGCCCATTGTACACTATCAACTACAACACTGCCCATTGCACACTATCCACTACAACACTGCCCATTGTACACTATCCACTACAACACTGCCCATTGTACACTATCCACTACAACACTGCCCATTGTACACTATCCACTACAACACTGCCCATTGTACACTATCTACTACAACACTGCCCATTGCTCACTATCCACTACAACACTGCCCATTGTACACTATCCACTACAACACTGCCCATTGTACACTATCCACTACAACACTGCCCATTGTACACTATCCACTACAACACTGCCCATTGCACACTATCCACTACAACACTGCCCATTGTACACTATCCACTACAACACTGCCCATTGTACACTATCTACTACAACACTGCCCATTGTACACTATCTACTACAACACTGCCCATTGTACACTATCCACTACAACACTGCGCATTGCACACTATCCTCTACAACTGAGCCCATTGCACACTATCCACTACAACACTGCCCATTGTACACTATCCACTACAACACTGCCCATTGTACACTATCCACTACAACACTGCCCATTGTACACTATCCACTACAACACTGCCCATTGTATACTTTCCAATACAACACTCCCCGTTGCTCTCTATCTACTACAATACTGCCCATTGCACACTATCCACTACAACACTCCCCATTGCACACTATCTACTACAACACTGCCCATTGCACACTATCAACCACAACACTGCCCACTGTACACTATCCACTACAATACTGCCAATTGTATATTATCTACTACAACACTGCCCATTGCACTCTATCCACTACAACACTGCCAATTGGTCACTATCAACTACAACACTGCCCATAGTACACTATCCACTTCAACACTGCCCATTGCACACTATCCACTACAACACCGCCCATTGTACACTATCAACTACAGCACTGCCCATTGCACACTATCCACTACAACACTGCCCATTGTACACTATCTACTACAACACTGCCCATTGTACACTATCCACTACAACACTGCCCATTGCACACTATCCACTACAACACTGCCCATTGTACACTATCCACTACAACACTGCCCATTGCACACTCTCCACTACAACACTGCCCATTGTACACTATCCACTACAACACTGCCCATTGTACACTATCTACTACAACACTGCCCATTGTACACTATCCACTACAACACTGCCCATTGCACACTATCCACTACAACACTGCCCATTGCACACTATCCACTACAACACTGCCCATTGTACACTATCCACTACAACACTGCCCATTGTACACTATCCACTACAACACTGCCCATTGCACACTATCACTACAACACTGCCCATTGTACACTATCCACTACAACACTGCCGATTGCACACTATCTACTACAACACTGCCCATTGCACACTATCCACTACAACACTGCCCATTGTACACTATCAACTACAACACTGCCCATTGTACACTATCCACTACAACACTGCCCATTGTACACTATCCACTACAACACTGCCCATTGCTCACTATCCACTACAACACTGCCCATTGCACACTATCCACTACAACACTGCCCATTGTACACTATCCACTACAACACTGCCCATTGTACACTCTCCACTACAACACTGCCCATTACACACTATCCACTACAACACTGCCCATTGCCCACTATCCACTACAACACTGCCCATTGTACACTATCTACTACAACACGGCCCATTGCACACTCTCCACTACAACACTGCCAATTGAACACTATCCACTACAACACTGCCCATTGCACACTATCCACTACAACACTGCCCATTGCTCACTATCCACTACAACACTGCCCATTGTACACTATCCACTACAACACTGCCCATTGCTCACTATCCACTACAACACTGCCCATTGTACACTATCCACTACAACACTGCCCATTGTACACTATCCACTACAACACTGCCCATTGCACACTATCCACTACAACACTGCCCATTGTACACTATCCACTACAACACTGCCCATTGTACACTATCTACTACAACACTGCCCATTGTACACTATCCACTACAACACTGCCCATTGTACACTATCCACTACAACACTGCCCATTGCACACTATCCACTACAACACTGCCCATTGCACACTATCCACTACAACACTGCCCATTGCACACTATCCACTACAACACTGCCCATTGCACACTATCCACTACAACACTGCCCATTGTACACTATCTACTACAACACTGCCCATTGTACACTATCCACTACAACACTGCCCATTGCACACTATCCACTACAACACTGCCCATTGTCACTATCCACTACAACACTGCCCATTGTACACTATCCACTACAACACTGCCCATTGCTCACTATCCACTACAACACTGCCCATTGTACACTATCCACTACAACACTGCCCATTGCTCACTATCCACTACAACACTGCCCATTGTACACTATCCACTACAACACTGCCCATTGCTACACTATCCACTACAACACTGCCCATTGTACACTATCCACTACAACACTGCCCATTGTACACTATCCACTACAACACTGCCCATTGCTCACTATCTACTACAACACTGCCCATTGTCACTATCCACTACAACACTGCCCATTGCACACTCTCCACTACAACACTGCCCATTGTACACTATCTACTACAACACTGCCCATTGTACACTATCTACTGCAACACTGCCCATTGCACACTATCCACTACAACACTGCCCATTGCACACTATCCACTACAACACTGCCTATTGCACACTCTCCACTACAACACTGCCCATTGTACACTATCCACTACAACACTGCCCATTGCACACTATCCACTACAACACTGCCCATTGTACACTATCCACTACAACACTGCCCATTGTACACTATCCACTACAACACTGCCCATTGCACACTATCCACTACAACACTGCCCATTGCTCACTATCCACTACAACACTGCCCATTGTCACTATCCACTACAACACTGCCCATTGTACACTATCCACTACAACACTGCCCATTGCACACTATCTACTACAACACTGCCCATTGCACACTATCCACTACAACACTGCCCATTGTACACTATCCACTACAACACTGCCCATTGTACACTATCCACTACAACACTGCCCATTGTACACTATCCACTACAACACTGCCCATTGTACACTATCCACTACAACACTGCCCATTGCACACTATCCACTACAACACTGCCCATTGCACACTATCCACTACAACACTGCCCATTGCACACTATCCACTACAACACTGCCCATTGCACACTATCCACTACAACACTGCCCATTGTACACTATCCACTACAACACTGCCCATTGTACACTATCCACTACAACACTGCCCATTGCACACTATCCACTACAACACTGCCCATTGTACACTATCCACTACAACACTGCCCATTGTACACTATCCACTACAACACTGCCCATTGTACACTATCCACTACAACACTGCCCATTGTACACTATCCACTACAACACTGCCCATTGCACACTATCCACTACAACACTGCCCATTGTACACTATCCACTACAACACTGCCCATTGCACACTATCCACTACAACACTGCCCATTGTACACTATCCACTACAACACTGCCCATTGTACACTATCACTACAACACTGCCCATTGTACACTATCCACTACAACACTGCCCATTGTACACTATCCACTACAACACTGCCCATTGCACACTATCCACTACAACACTGCCCATTGCACACTATCCACTACAACACTGCCCATTGTACACTATCCACTACAACACTGCCCATTGCACACTATCCACTACAACACTGCCCATTGCACACTATCCACTACAACACTGCCCATTGAACACTATCCACTACAACACTGCCCATTGCTCACTATCCACTACAACACTGCCCATTGTACACTATCCACTACAACACTGCCCATTGCTCACTATCCACTACAACACTGCCCATTGTACACTATCCACTACAACACTGCCCATTGTACACTATCCACTACAACACTGCCCATTGTACACTATCTACTACAACACTGCCCATTGTAGACTATCTACTACAACACTGCCCATTGTACACTATCTACTACAACACTGCCCATTGTACACTATCCACTACAACACTGCCGATTGCACACTATCTGCTACAACAGTGCCCATTGCACACTATCCACTGCAACACTGCCCATTGTATACTATCCACTACAACACTGCACATTGCACACTATCCACCACAACACTGCCCATTGTAAACTATCCACTACAACACTGCCCATTGCACACTCTCCACTACAATACTGCCCATTGTACACTATCCACTACAACACTGCCCATTGTACACTCTCCCCTACAACACTGCCCATTACACACTATCCACTACAACACTGCCCATTGCACACTATCCACTACAACACTGCCCATTGTACACTATCCACTACAACACTGCCCATTGTACACTATCCACTACAACACTGCCCATTGCACAATATCAACTACAACACTGCCCATTGCACACTATCCACTACAACACTGCCCATTGCACACTATCCACTACAACACTGCCCATTGCACACTATCCACTACAACACTGCCCATTGTACACTATCCACTACAACACTGCCCATTGTACACTATCTACTACAACACTGCCCATTGTACACTATCCACTACAACACTGCCCATTGTACACTATCCACTACAACACTGCCCATTGCACACTATCCACTACAACACTGCCCATTGTACACTATCCACTACAACACTGCCCATTGTACACTATCCACTACAACACTGCCCATTGCACACTATCCACTACAACACTGCCCATTGCACACTATCCACTACAACACTGCCCATTGTACACTATCCACTACAACACTGCCCATTGTACACTATCCACTACAACACTGCCCATTGCACACTATCCACTACAACACTGCCCATTGTACACTATCCACTACAACACTGCCCATTGTACACTATCCACTACAACACTGCCCATTGTACACTATCCACTACAACACTGCCCATTGTACACTATCCACTACAACACTGCCCATTGTACACTATCCACTACAACACTGCCCATTGTACACTATCCACTACAACACTGCCCATTGCACACTATCTACTACAACACTGCCCATTGCACACTATCCACTACAACACTGCCCATTGCACACTATCTACTACAACACTGCCCATTGCACACTCTCCACTACAACACTGCCCATTGTACACTATCCACTACAATACTGCCCATTGTACACTATCTACTACAACACTGCCCATTGCACACTATCCACTACAACACTGCCAATTGGTCACTATCCACTACAACACTGCCCATTGTACACTATCCACTACAACACTGCCCATTGCACACTATCCACTACAACACTGCCCATTGTACACTATCTACTACAACACTGCCCATTGCACACTATCTACTACAACACTGCCCATTGTACACTAACTATACAACACTGCCCATTGTACACTATCCACTACAACGCTGCCCATTGTACACTATCCACTACAACACTGCCCATTGTACACTATCCACTACAACACTGCCCATTGCACACTATCCACTACAACACTGCCCATTGTACACTATCCACTACAACACTGCCCATTGCACACTATCCACTACAACACTGCCCATTGTACACTATCAACTACAACACTGCCCATTGTACACTATCCACTACAACACTGCCCATTGCACACTATCTACTACAACACTGCCCATTGTACACTATCCACTACAACACTGCCCATTGCCCACTATCCACTACAACACTGCCATTGTACACTATCTACTACAACACTGCCCATTGTACACTATCTACTACAACACTGCCCATTGTACACAATCCACTACAACACTGCCCATTGTACACTATCCACTACAACACTGCCCATTGCACACTATCCACTACAACACTGCCCATTGCACACTATCCACTACAACACTGCCCATTGCAAACTATCTACTACAACACTGCCCATTGCACACTATCCACTACAACACTGCCCATTGTACACTATCTACTACAACACTGCCCATTGTACACTATCCACTACAACACTGCCCATTGCTCACTATCCACTACAACACTGCCCATTGTACACTATCCACTACAACACTGCCCATTGTACACTATCCACTACAACACTGCCATTGTACACTATCTACTACAACACTGCCCATTGTACACTATCCACTACAACACTGCCCATTGCACACTCTCCACTACAACACTGCCATTGTACACTATCCACTACAACACTGCCCATTGTACACTATCCACTACAACACTGCCCATTGTACACTATCCACTACAACACTGCCCATTGCTCACTATCCACTACAACACTGCCCATTGTACACTCTCCACTACAACACTGCCATTGTACACTATCTACTACAACACTGCCCATTGTACACTATCCACTACAACACTGCCCATTGCCCACTATCCACTACAGCACTGCCATAGTACACTATCCACTACAACACTGCCCATTGTACACTATCCACTACAACACTGCCCATTGTATACTTTCCAATACAACACTGCCCATTGCTCACTATCCACTACAACACTGCCCCAAATGTACACTATCCACTACAACACTGCCCATTGTACACTATCCACTACAACACTGCCCATTGCACACTATCCACTACAACACTGCCCATTGTACACTATCCACTACAACACTGCCCATTGTACACTATCCACTACAACACTGCCCATTGTACACTATCCACTACAACACTGCCCATTGTACACTATCCACTACAACACTGCCCATTGCACACTATCCACTACAACACTGCCCATTGTACACTATCCACTACAACACTGCCCATTGTACACTATCTACTACAACACTGCCCATTGTACACTATCCACTACAACACTGCCCATTGTACACTATCCACTACAACACTGCCCATTGCACACTATCCACTACAACACTGCCCATTGCACACTATCCACTACAACACTGCCCATTGCACACTATCCACTACAACACTGCCCATTGCACACTATCCACTACAACACTGCCCATTGTACACTATCTACTACAACACTGCCCATTGTACACTATCCACTACAACACTGCCCATTGCACACTATCCACTACAACACTGCCCATTGCACACTATCCACTACAACACTGCCCATTGTACACTATCCACTACAACACTGCCCATTGTACACTATCTACTACAACACTGCCCATTGTACACTATCCACTACAACACTGCCCATTGTACACTATCCACTACAACACTGTCCATTGCACACTATCCACTACAACACTGCCCATTGTATACTATCCTCTACAACACTGCCCATTGTACACTATCCACTACAGCAGATCCCATTGCTCACTCTCCACTACAACACTGCCCATTGTACACTATCCACTACAACACTGACCATTGTACACTATCTACTACAACACTGGCATTGTACAGTATCTACTACAACACTGCCCATTGTACACTATCCACTACAACACTGCCCATTGTACACTATCCACTACAACACTGCCCATTGTACACTATCCACTACAACACTGCCCATTGTACACTATCCACTACAACACTGCCCATTGTACACTATCCACTACAACACTGCCCATTGTACACTATCCACTACAACACTGCCCATTGTGCACACTATCCACTACAACACTGCCCATTGTACACTATCCACTACAACACTGCCCATTGCACACTATCCACTACAACACTGCCCATTGTACACTATCCACTACAACACTGCCCATTGTACACTATCCACTACAACACTGCCCATTGTACACTATCCACTACAACACTGCCCATTGCACACTATCCACTACAACACTGCCCATTGCACACTATCCAATACAACACTGCCCATTGCACACTATCCACTACAACACTGCCCATTGTACACTATCCACTACAACACTGCCCATTGTACACTATCCACTACAACACTGCCCATTGTACACTATCCACTACAACACTGCCCATTGCACACTATCAACTACAACACTGCCCATTGAACACTATCCACTACAACACTCCCCAATGCACACTATCCACTACAACACTGCCCATTGCACACTATCCACTACAACACTGCCCATTGAACACTATCCACTACAACACTGCCCATTGTACACTATCCACTACAACACTGCCCATTGTACACTATCCACTACAACACTGCCCATTGCTCACTCTCCACTACAACACTGCCCATTGTACAATCCACTACAACACTGCCCATTGTACACTATCCACTACAACACTGCCCATTGTACACTATCAACTACAACACTGCCCATTGCACACTATCAACTACAACACTGCCCATTGCACACTATCAACTACAACACTGCCCATTGCACACTATCCACTACAACACTGCCCATTGCACACTATCCACTACAACACTGCCCATTGTACACTATCCACTACAACACTGCCCATTGTACACTATCCACTACAACACTGCCCATTGTACACTATCCACTACAACACTGCCCATTGTACACTATCCACTACAACACTGCCCATTGTACACTATCCACTACAACACTGCCCATTGTACACTATCCACTACAACACTGCCCATTGTACACTATCCACTACAACACTGCCCATTGTACACTATCCACTACAACACTGCCCATTGTACACTATCCACTACAACACTGCCCATTGCACACTATCCACTACAACACTGCCCATTGCACACTATATACTACAACACTGCCCATTGCACACTATCCACTACAACACTGCCCATTGCACACTCTCCACTACAACATTGCCCATTGTACAGTATCCACTACAACACTGCCCATTGTACACTATCCACTACAACACTGCCCATTGTACACTATCCACTACAACACTGCCCATTGTACTATCCACTACAACACTGCCCATTGTACACTATCCACTACAACACTGCCCATTGTACACTATCCACTACAACACTGCCCATTGCACACTATCCACTACAACACTGCCCATTGCACACTATCCACTACAACACTGCCCATTGCACACTATCCACTACAACACTGCCCATTGCACACTATCCACTACAACACTGCCCATTGTACACTATCCACTACAACACTTCCCATTGTACACTATCAACTACAACACTGCCCTTGTACACTATCCACTACAACACTGCCCATTGCTCAATATCGACTACAACACTGCCCATTGTACACTATCCACAACAACACTGCCCATTGCACACTCTCCACTACAACACTGCCCATTGTACACTATCCACTACAACACTGCCCATTGCACACTATCCACTACAACACTGCCCATTGCACACTATCCACTACAACACTGCCCATTGCACACTATCCACTACAACACTGCCCATTGCACACTATCCACTACAACACTGCCCATTGTACACTATCCACTACAACACTGCCCATTGCACACTATCCACTACAACACTGCCCATTGCACACTATCCACTACAACACTGCCCATTGTACACTATCCACTACAACACTGCCCATTGCTCACTATCCACTACAACACTGCCCATTGTACACTATCCACTACAACACTGCCCATTGCACACTATCCACTACAACACTGCCCATTGTACACTATCCACTACAACACTGCCCATTGTACACTATCCACTACAACACTGCCCATTGTACACTATCCACTACAACACTGCCCATTGTACACTATCCACTACAACACTGCCCATTGTACACTATCCACTACAACACTGCCCATTGCACACTATCCACTACAACACTGCCCATTGCACACTATCCACTACAACACTCCCCATTGCACACTATCCACTACAACACTGCCCATTGCACACTATCCACTACAACACTGCCCATTGTACACTATCTACTACAACACTGCCCATTGTACACTATCCACTACAACACTGCCCATTGCACACTATCCACTACAACACTGCCCATTGCTCACTATCCACTACAACACTGCCCGTTATACACTATCCACTACAACACTGCCCATTGCTCACTATCCACTACAACACTGCCCATTGTACACTATCCACTACAACACTGCCCATTGTACACTATCCACTACAACACTGCCCATTGTACACTATCTACTACAACACTGCCCATTGCACACTATCCACTACAACACTGCCCATTGTACACTATCCACTACAACACTGCCCATTGTACACTATCAACTACAACACTGCCCATTGCACACTATCTACTACAACACTGCCCATTGCACACTATCCACTACAACACTGCCCATTGTACACTATCTACTACAACACTGCCCATTGTACACTATCTACTACAACACTGCCCATTGTACACTATCCACTACAACACTGCCCATTGCACACTATCCACTACAACACTGCCCATTGCACACTATCCACTACAACACTGCCCATTGCACACTATCCACTACAACACTGCCCATTGTACACTATCCACTACAACACTGCCCATTGCACACTATCCACTACAACACTGCCCATTGTACACTATCCACTACAACACTGCCCATTGTACACTATCCACTACAACACTGCCCATTGTACACTATCCACTACAACACTGCCCATTGCACACTATCCACTACAACACTGCCCATTGCACACTATCCACTACAACACTGCCCATTGTACACTATCCACTACAACACTGCCCATTGCACACTATCCACTACAACACTGCCCATTGCACACTATCCACTACAACACTGCCCATTGTACACTATCCACTACAACACTGCCCATTGTACACTATCCACTACAACACTGCCCATTGTACACTATCCACTACAACACTGCCCATTGTACACTATCCACTACAACACTGCCCATTGTACACTATCCACTACAACACTGCCCATTGCACACTATCCACTACAACACTGCCCATTGTACACTATCCACTACAACACTGCCCATTGCACACTATCCACTACAACACTGCCCATTGTACACTATCCACTACAACACTGCCCATTGTACACTATCCACTACAACACTGCCCATTGCACACTATCCACTACAACACTGCCCATTGCACACTATCCACTACAACACTGCCCATTGTACACTATCCACTACAACACTGCCCATTGTACACTATCCACTACAACACTGCCCATTGCACACTATCCACTACAACACTGCCCATTGCACACTATCCACTACAACACTGCCCATTGTACACTATCCACTACAACACTGCCCATTGCACACTATCCACTACAACACTGCCCATTGTACACTATCCACTACAACACTGCCCATTGTACACTATCCACTACAACACTGCCCATTGCACACTATCCACTACAACACTGCCCATTGCACACTATCCACTACAACACTGCCCATTGTACACTATCCACTACAACACTGCCCATTGCACACTATCCACTACAACACTGCCCATTGCACACTATCCACTACAACACTGCCCATTGTACACTATCCACTACAACACTGCCCATTGCACACTATCCACTACAACACTGCCCATTGTACACTATCCACTACAACACTGCCCATTGCACACTATCCACTACAACACTGCCCATTGTACACTATCCACTACAACACTGCCCATTGTACACTATCCACTACAACACTGCCCATTGTACACTATCCACTACAACACTGCCCATTGTACACTATCTACTACAACACTGCCCATTGTACACTATCCACTACAACACTGCCCATTGTACACTATCCACTACAACACTGCCCATTGCACACTATCCACTACAACACTGCCCATTGCACACTATCCACTACAACACTGCCCATTGTACACTATCCACTACAACACTGCCCATTGCACACTATCCACTACAACACTGCCCATTGTACACTATCCACTACAACACTGCCCATTGCACACTATCCACTACAACACTGCCCATTGTACACTATCCACTACAACACTGCCCATTGTACACTATCCACTACAACACTGCCCATTGCACACTATCCACTACAACACTGCCCATTGCACTATCCACTACAACACATTGACACTATCTACTACAACACTGCCCATTGTACACTATCCACTACAACACTGCCCATTGTACACTATCCACTACAACACTGCCCATTGCACACTATCCACTACAACACTGCCCATTGCACACTATCCACTACAACACTGCCCATTGCACACTATCCACTACAACACTGCCCATTGTACACTATCCACTACAACACTGCCCATTGTACACTATCCACTACAACACTGCCCATTGTACACTATCTACTACAACACTGCCCATTGTACACTATCCACTACAACACTGCCCATTGCACACTATCCACTACAACACTGCCCATTGCACACTATCCACTACAACACTGCCCATTGTACACTATCCACTACAACACTGCCCATTGTACACTATCCACTACAACACTGCCCATTGCACACTATCCACTACAACACTGCCCATTGCACACTATCCACTACAACACTGCCCATTGTACACTATCCACTACAACACTGCCCATTGCACTATCCACTACAACACTGCCCATTGCACACTATCCACTACAACACTGCCCATTGTACACTATCCACTACAACACTGCCCATTGTACACTATCCACTACAACACTGCCCATTGTACACTATCCACTACAACACTGCCCATTGTACACTATCCACTACAACACTGCCCATTGCACACTATCCACTACAACACTGCCCATTGTACACTATCCACTACAACACTGCCCATTGTACACTATCCACTACAACACTGCCCATTGTACACTATCCACTACAACACTGCCCATTGTACACTATCCACTACAACACTGCCCATTGCACACTATCCACTACAACACTGCCCATTGTACACTATCTACTACAACACTGCCCATTGTACACAATCCACTACAACACTGCCCATTGTACACTATCCACTACAACAGTGCCCATTGTATACTATCCACTACAACACTTCCCATTGTACACTATCAACTACAACACTGCCCATTGCACACTATCTACTACAACACTGCCCATTGTGCACACTATCCACTACAAAACAGCCCATTGTACAATCTCCACTACAACGCTGCCCATTGTACACAATCCACTACAACACTTCCCATAGTACACTATCCACTGCAACACTGCCCATTGCACACTATCCACTACAACACTGCCCATTGCTCACTATCCACTACAACACTGCCCATTGTACACTATCCACTACAACACTGCCCATTGTACACTATCCACTACAACACTGCCCATTGTACACTATCCACTACAACACTGCCCATTGCACACTCTCCACTACAACACTGCCCATTGCACACTATCTACTACAACACTGCCCATTGCACACTATCCACTACAACACTGCCCATTGTACACTATCTACTACAACACTGCCCATTGCACACTATCCACTACAACACTGCCCATTGCACACTATCCACTACAACACAGCCCATTGTACACTATCCACTACAACACTGCCCATTGCAAACTATCCACTACAACACTGCCCATTGTACACTATCCACTACAACACTGCCCATTGCACACTATCCACTACAACACTGCCCATTGTACACTATCCACTACTACACTGCCCATTGTACACTATCCACTACAACACTGCCCATTGTACACTATCTACTACAACACTGCCCATTGTACACTATCCACTACAACACTGCCCATTGTACACTATCTACTACAACACTGCCCATTGTACACTATCTACTACAACACTGCCCATTGTACACTATCCACTACAACACTGCCCATTGCACACTATCCACTACAACACTGCCCATTGTACACTATCCACTACAACACTGCCCATTGCACACTATCCACTACAACACTGCCCATTGTACACTATCCACTACAACACTGCCCATTGCACACTATCCACTACAACACTGCCCATTGTACACTATCCACTACAACACTGCCCATTGTACACTATCCACTACAACACTGCCCATTGTACACTATCCACTACAACACTGCCCATTGTACACTATCCACTACAACACTGCCCATTGCACACTATCCACTACAACACTGCCCATTGTACACTATCCACTACAACACTGCCCATTGCACTATCCACTACAACACTGCCCATTGCACACTATCCACTACAACACTGCCCATTGTACACTATCCACTACAACACTGCCCATTGTACACTAACTACTACAACACAGCCCATTGTACAATCTCCACTACAACACTGCCCATTGTACACAATCCACTACAACACTTCCCATTGTACACTATCCACTGCAACACCGCCCATTGCACACTATCCACTACAACACTGCCCATTGTACACTATCAACTACAACACTGCCCATTGTACACTATCCACTACAACACTGCCCATTGTACACTATCCACTACAACACTGCCCATTACACTATCCACTACAACACTGCCCATTGTACACTATCCACTACAACACTGCCCATTGTACACTATCCACTACAACACTGCCCATTGTACACTATCCACTACAACACTGCCCATTGCACACTATCCACTACAACACTGCCCATTGCACACTATCCACTACAACACTGCCCATTGTACACTATCCACTACAACACTGCCCATTGTACACTATCCACTACAACACTGCCCATTGTACACTATCCACTACAACACTGCCCATTGTACACTATCCACTACAACACTGCCCATTGCACACTATCCACTACAACACTGCCCATTGCACACTATCCACTACAACACTGCCCATTGTACACTATCCACTACAACACTGCCCATTGTACACTATCCACTACAACACTGCCCATTGTACACTATCCACTACAACACTGCCCATTGTACACTATCCACTACAACACTGCCCATTGTACACTATCCACTACAACACTGCCCATTGCACACTATCCACTACAACACTGCCCATTGCTCACTATCCACTACAACACTGCCCATTGCTCACTATCCACTACAACACTGCCCATTGTACACTATCCACTACAACACTGCTCATTGTACACTATCCACTACAACACTGCCCATTGTACACTATCAACTACAACACTGCCCATTGCACACTATCCACTACAACACTGCCCATTGCACACTACCAACTACAACACTGCCCATTGCACACTATCCACTACAACACTGCCCATTGTACACTATCCACTACAACACTGCCCATTGTACACTATCTACTACAACACTGCCCATTGTACACTATCCACTACAACACTGCCCATTGCTCACTATCCACTACAACACTGCCCATTGCTACTATCCACTACAACACTGCTCATTGTACACTATCCACTACAACACTGCCCATTGTACACTATCAACTACAACACTGCCCATTGCACACTATCCACTACAACAATGCCCATTGCACTCTATCTACTAAAACACTGCCCATTGCACACTATCCACTACAACACTGCCCATTGCACATTCTCCACTACAACACTGTCCATTGTACAGTATCGACTACAACACTGCCCATTGCACACTATCCACTACAACACTGCCCATTGTACACTATCTTCTACAACACTGCCCATTGTACACTATCCACTACAACACTGCCCATTGTACAGTATCCACTACAACACTGCCCATTGCACACTCTCCACTACAACACTGCCCATTGTACACTATCCACTACAAGACTGCCAATTGCTCACTATCCACTACAACACTGCCCATTGCACACTATCCACTGCAACACTGCCCATTGTACAGTATCTACTACAACACTGCCCATTGTAAACTATCCACTACAACACTGCCCATTGTACACTATCCACTACAACACTGCCCATTGTACACTATCCACTACAACACTGCCCATTGTACACTATCCACTACAACACTGCCCATTGTACACTATCCACTACAACACTGCCCATTGTACACTATCCACTACAACACTGCCCATTGTACACTATCCACTACAACACTGCCCATTGTACACTATCCACTACAACACTGCCCATTGTACACTATCCACTACAACACTGCCCATTGTACACTATCCACTACAACACTGCCCATTGTACACTATCCACTACAACACTGCCCATTTTACACTATCCACTACAACACTGCCCATTGTACACTATCTACTACAACACTGCCCATTGTACACTATCCACTACAACACTGCCCATTGTACACTATCCACTACAACACTGCCCATTGTACACTATCCACTACAACACTGCCCATTGTACACTATCCACTACAACACTGCCCATTGTACACTATCCACTACAACACTGCCCATTGCACACTATCCACTACAACACTGCCCATTGCACACTATCCACTACAACACTGCCCATTGTACACTATCCACTACAACACTGCCCATTGTACACTATCCACTACAACACTGCCCATTGTACACTATCCACTACAACACTGCCCATTGTACACTATCAACTACAACACTGCCCATTGCACACTATCCACTACAACACTGCCCATTGCACACTATCCACTACAACACTGCCCATTGTACACTATCCACTACAACACTGCCCATTGCACACTATCAACTACAACACTGCCCATTGTACACTATCCACTACAACACTGCCCATTGTACACTATCTACTACAACACTGCCCATTGCACACTATCCACTACAACACTGCCCATTGTCACTATCCACTACAACACTGCCCATTGTACACTATCCACTACAACACTGCCCATTGTACACTATCCACTACAACACTGCCCATTGTACACTATCCACTACAACACTGCCCATTGCACACTATCCACTACAACACTGCCCATTGTACACTATCTACTACAACACTGCCCATTGTACACTATCTACTACAACACTGCCCATTGCACACTATCCACTACAACACTGCCCATTGTACACTATCCACTACAACACTGCCCATTGCCACTATCCACTACAACACTGCCCATTGTACACTATCCACTACAACACTGCCCATTGTACACTATCCACTACAACACTGCCCATTGTACACTATCCACTACAACACTGCCCATTGCACACTATCCACTACTACAACACTGCCCATTGTACACTATCCACTACAACACTGCCCATTGCACACTATCCACTACAACACTGCCCATTGTACACTATCCACTACAACACTGCCCATTGCACACTATCCACTACAACACTGCCCATTGCACACTATCAACTACAACACTGCCCATTGCACACTATCTACTACAACACTGCCCATTGCACACTATCCACTACAACACTGCCCATTGAACACTATCCACTACAACACTGCCCATTTACACTATCCACTACAACACTGCCCATTGTACACTATCCACTACAACACTGCCCATTGTACACTATCCACTACAACACTGCCCATTGCTACAATCCACTACAACACTGCCCATTGTACACTATCCACTACAACACCGCCCATTGTACACTATCAACTACAGCACTGCCCATTGTGCACTATCCACTACAACACTGCCCATTGCACACTATCCACTACAACACTGCCCATTGTACACTATCTACTACAACACTGCCCATTGCACACTATCCACTACAACACTGCCCATTGTACACTATCTACTACAACACTGCCCATTGTACACTATCCACTACAACACTGCCCATTGCACACTATCCACTACAACACTGCCCATTGTACACTATCCACTACAACACTGCCCATTGCACACTATCCACTACAACACTGCCCATTGTACACTATCCACTACAACACTGCCCATTGTACACTATCCACTACAACACTGCCCATTGCACACTATCCACTACAACACTGCCCATTGTACACTATCCACTACAACACTGCCCATTGTACACTATCTACTACAACACTGCCCATTGTACACTATCCACTACAACACTGCCCATTGTACACTATCCACTACAACACTGCCCATTGCACACTATCCACTACAACACTGCCCATTGCACACTATCCACTACAACACTGCCCATTGTACACTATCCACTACAACACTGCCCATTGTACACTATCCACTACAACACTGCCCATTGTACACTATCCACTACAACACTGCCCATTGTACACTATCCACTACAACACTGCCCATTGCACACTATCCACTACAACACTGCCCATTGTACACTATCCACTACAACACTGCCCATTGTACACTATCCACTACAACACTGCCCATTGTACACTATCCACTACAACACTGCCCATTGTACACTATCCACTACAACACTGCCCATTGTCACTATCCACTACAACACTGCCCATTGTACACTATCCACTACAACACTGCCGATTGCACACTATCTACTACAACACTGCCCATTGCTCACTATCCACTACAACACTGCCCATTGTACACTATCCACTACAATATTTTCCATTGTACACTATCTACTACAACACTGCCCATTGCACACTATCCACTACAACACTGCCCGTTGTACACTATCCACTACAACACTGCCCATTGTACACTATGCACTACAACACTGCCCATTGTACACTATCCACTACAACACTGCCCATTGCACACTATCCACTACAACACTGCCCATTGCACACTATCCACTACAACACTGCCCATTGCACACTATCCACTACAACACTGCCCATTGTACACTATCCACTACAACACTGCCCATTGCACACTATCCACTACAACACTGCCCATTGTACACTATCCACTACAACACTGCCCATTGTACACTATCCACTACAACACTGCCCATTGTACACTATCCACTACAACACTGCCCATTGTACACTATCCACTACAACACTGCCCATTGTACACTATCCACTACAACACTGCCCATTGTACACTATCCACTACAACACTGCCCATTGCACACTATCTACTACAACACTGCCCATTGCACACTATCCACTACAACACTGCCCATTGTACACTATCCACTACAACACTGCCCATTGTACACTATCCACTACAACACTGCCCATTGTACACTATCCACTACAACACTGCCCATTGTACACTATCCACTACAACACTGCCCATTGTACACTATCCACTACAACACTGCCCATTGCACACTATCCACTACAACACTGCCCATTGTACACTATCCACTACAACACTGCCCATTGCACACTATCCACTACAACACTGCCCATTGTACACTATCCACTACAACACTGCCCATTGTACACTATCTACTACAACACTGCCCATTGCACACTATCCACTACAACACTGCCCATTGTACACTATCCACTACAACACTGCCCATTGTACACTATCCACTACAACACTGCCCATTGTACACTATCCACTACAACACTGCCCATTGTACACTATCCACTACAACACTGCCCATTGCACACTATCCACTACAACACTGCCCATTGCACACTATCCACTACAACACTGCCCATTGCACACTATCCACTACAACACTGCCCATTGTACACTATCCACTACAACACTGCCCATTGTACACTATCCACTACAACACTGCCCATTGTACAGAATCCACTACAACACTGCCCATTGCACACTATCCACTACAACACTGCCCATTGTATACTATCCACTACAACACTGCACATTGCACACTATCCACTACAACACTGCCCATTGTACACTATCCACTACAACACTGCCCATTGTACACTATCTACTACAACACTGCCCATTGCACACTATCCACTACAACACTGCCCATTGTACACTATCCACTACAACACTGCCCATTGCTCACTATCCACTACAACACTGCCCATTGTACACTATCCACTACAACACTGCCCATTGCTCACTATCCACTACAACACTGCCCATTGTACACTATCCACTACAACACTGCCCATTGTACACTATCCACTACAACACTGCCCATTGTACACTATCCACTACAACACTGCCCATTGCACACTCTCCACTACAACACTGCCCATTGTGCACTATCTACTACAACACTGCCCATTGTACACTATCCACTACAACACTGCCCATTGTACACTATCCACTACAACACTGCCCATTGCACACTATCCACTACAACACTGCCCATTGTACACTATCCACTACAACACTGCCCATTGTACACTATCCACTACAACACTGCCCATTGTACACTATCCACTACAACACTGCCCATTGTACACTATCCACTACAACACTGCCCATTGCACACTATCCACTACAACACTGCCCATTGTACACTATCCACTACAACACTGCCCATTGCACACTATCCACTACAACACTGCCCATTGTACACTATCCACTACAACACTGCCCATTGTACACTATCCACTACAACACTGCCCATTGTACACTATCCACTACAACACTGCCCATTGTACACTATCCACTACAACACTGCCCATTGTACACTATCCACTACAACACTGCCCATTGCACACTATCCACTACAACACTGCCCATTGCACACTATCCACTACAACACTGCCCATTGCACACTATCCACTACAACACTGCCCATTGTACACTATCCACTACAACACTGCCCATTGTACACTATCTACTACAACACTGCCCATTGTACACTATCCACTACAACACTGCCCATTGTACACTATCCACTACAACACTGCCCATTGCTACACTATCCACTACAACACTGCCCATTGTACACTATCCACTACAACACTGCCCATTGTACACTATCCACTACAACACTGCCCATTGCACACTATCCACTACAACACTGCCCATTGTACACTATCCACTACAACACTGCCCATTGTACACTATCCACTACAACACTGCCCATTGTACACTATCCACTACAACACTGCCCATTGTACACTATCCACTACAACACTGCCCATTGTACACTATCCACTACAACACTGCCCATTGTACACTATCCACTACAACACTGCCCATTGTACACTATCCACTACAACACTGCCCATTGTACACTATCCACTACAACACTGCCCATTGTACACTATCCACTACAACACTGCCCATTGTACACTATCCACTACAACACTGCCCATTGCACACTATCCACTACAACACTGCCCATTGCACACTATCCACTACAACACTGCCCATTGTACACTATCTACTACAACACTGCCCATTGCACACTATCCACTACAACACTGCCCATTGTACACTATCCACTACAACACTGCCCATTGTACACTATCCACTACAACACTGCCCATTGCACACTATCCACTACAACACTGCCCATTGTACACTATCCACTACAACACTGCCCATTGTACACTATCCACTACAACACTGCCCATTGCACACTATCCACTACAACAATGCCCATTGTACACTATCTACTACAACACTGCCCATTGCACACTATCCACTACAACACTGCCCATTGTACACTATCCACTACAACACTGCCCATTGTACAATATCCACTACAACACTGCCCATTGTACACTATCCACAACAACACTGCCCATTGCACACTCTCCACTACAACACTGCCCATTGTACACTATCGAATACAACACTTCCCATTGCACACTATCCACTACAACACTGCCCATTGCACACTATCCACTACAACACTGCCCATTGTACACTATCCACTACAACACTGCCCATTGTACACTATCCACTACAACACTGCCCATTGCACACTATCCACTACAACACTGCCCATTGTACACTATCCACTACAACACTGCCCATTGCACACTATCCACTACAACACTGCCCATTGCACACTATCCACTACAACACTGCCCATTGTACACTATCTACTACAACACTGCCCATTGTACACTATCCACTACAACACTGCCCATTGTACACTATCTACTACAAAACTGCCCATTGCACACTATCCACTACAACACTGCCCATTGCACACTATCCACTACAACACTGCCCATTGCACACTATCCACTACAACACTGCCCATTGCACACTATCCACTACAACACTGCCCATTGTACACTATCCACTACAACACTGCCCATTGTACACTATCCACTACAACACTGCCCATTGCACACTATCCACTACAACACTGCCCATTGTACACTATCCACTACAACACTGCCCATTGTACACTATCCACTACAACACTGCCCATTGTACACTATCCACTACAACACTGCCCATTGTACACTATCCACTACAACACTGCCCATTGTACACTATCCACTACAACACTGCCCATTGTACACTATCCACTACAACACTGCCCATTGTACACTATCCACTACAACACTGCCCATTGTACACTATCCACTACAACACTGCCCATTGCACACTATCCACTACAACACTGCCCATTGTACACTATCCACTACAACACTGCCCATTGCACACTATCCACTACAACACTGCCCATTGCACACTATCCACTACAACACTGCCCATTGCACACTATCCACTACAACACTGCCCATTGTACACTATCCACTACAACACTGCCCATTGTACACTATCCACTACAACACTGCCCATTGTACACTATCCACTACAACACTGCCCATTGTACACTATCCACTACAACACTGCCCATTGTACACTATCCACTACAACACTGCCCATTGTACACTATCCACTACAACACTGCCCATTGCACACTATCCACTACAACACTGCCCATTGTACACTATCCACTACAACACTGCCCATTGTACACTATCCACTACAACACTGCCCATTGTACACTATCCACTACAACACTGCCCATTGTACACTATCCACTACAACACTGCCCATTGCACACTATCCACTACAACACTGCCCATTGTACACTATCCACTACAACACTGCCCATTGTACACTATCCACTACAACACTGCCCATTGTACACTATCCACTACAACACTGCCCATTGTACACTATCCACTACAACACTGCCCATTGCACACTATCCACTACAACACTGCCCATTGTACACTATCCACTACAACACTGCCCATTGCACACTATCCACTACAACACTGCCCATTGTACACTATCCACTACAACACTGCCCATTGTACACTATCCACTACAACACTGCCCATTGTACACTATCCACTACAACACTGCCCATTGTACACTATCCACTACAACACTGCCCATTGCTACACTATCCACTACAACACTGCCATTGTACACTATCTACTACAACACTGCCCATTGTACACTATCTACTACAACACTGCCCATTGTACACAATCCACTACAACACTGCCCATTGTACACTATCCACTACAACACTGCCCATTGCCCACTATCCACTACAACACTGCCATTGTACACTATCTACTACAACACTGCCCATTGTACACTATCCACTACAACACTGCCCATTGTACACTATCACTACAACACTGCCCATTGCACACTCTCCACTACAACACTGCCCATTGTACACTATCCACTACAACACTGCCCATTGTACACTATCCACTACAACACTGCCCATTGTACACTATCCACTACAACACTGCCCATTGTACACTATCTACTACAACACTGCCCATTGTACACTATCCACTACAACACTGCCCATTGTACACTATCCACTACAACACTGCCCATTGTACACTATCCACTACAACACTGCCCATTGTACACTATCCACTACAACACTGCCCATTGTACACTATCCACTACAACACTGCCCATTGTACACTATCCACTACAACACTGCCCATTGTACACTATCCACTACAACACTGCCCATTGTACACTATCCACTACAACACTGCCCATTGCACACTATCTACTGCAACACTGCCAATTGCTCACTATCCAGTACAACACTGCCCATTGCACACTATCCACTACAACACTGCCCATTGCACACAATCTACTACAACACTGCCCATTGTACACTAACTATAAAACACAGCCCATTGTACAATCTCCACTACAACGCTGCCCATTGTACACAATCCACTACAACACTTCCCATAGTACACTATCCCCTGCAACACTGCCCATTGCACAATATCCACTACAACACTGCCCATTGTACACTATCAACTACAACACTGCCCATTGCACACTATCCACTACAACACTGCCCATTGCACACTATCCACTACAACACTGCCCATTGTACACTATCACTACAACACTGCCCATTGTACACTATCTACTACAACACTGCCCATTGTACACTATCCACTACAACACTGCCCATTGCACACTATCCACTACAACACTGCCCATTGCACACTATCCACTACAACACTGCCCATTGTACACTATCTACTACAACACTGCCCATTGTACACTATCCACTACAACACTGCCCATTGCACACTATCCACTACAACACTGCCCATTGCACACTATCACTACAACACTGCCCATTGTACACTATCCACTACAACACTGCCCATTGCACACTATCCACTACAACACTGCCCATTGTACACTATCCACTACAACACTGCCCATTGTACACTATCCACTACAACACTGCCCATTGCACACTATCCACTACAACACTGCCCATTGTACACTATCCACTACAACACTGCCCATTGCACACTATCCACTACAACACTGCCCATTGTACACTATCCACTACAACACTGCCCATTGTACACTATCCACTACAACACTGCCCATTGTACACTATCCACTACAACACTGCCCATTGTACACTATCCACTACAACACTGCCCATTGTACACTATCCACTACAACACTGCCCATTGTACACTATCCACTACAACACTGCCCATTGTACACTATCCACTACAACACTGCCCATTGTACACTATCCACTACAACACTGCCCATTGCACACTATCCACTACAACACTGCCCATTGCACACTATCCACTACAACACTGCCCATTGTACACTATCCACTACAACACTGCCCATTGTACACTATCCACTACAACACTGCCCATTGTACACTATCCACTACAACACTGCCCATTGCACACTACTCTCCACTACAACACTGCCCATTGTACACTATCCACTACAACACTGCCCATTGCACACTATCCACTACAACACTGCCCATTGTACACTATCCACTACAACACTGCCCATTGCACACTATCCACTACAACACTGCCCATTGTACACTATCCACTACAACACTGCCCATTGTACACTATCCACTACAACACTGCCCATTGTACACTATCCACTACAACACTGCCCATTGCACACTATCCACTACAACACTGCCCATTGTACACTATCCACTACAACACTGCCCATTGTACACTATCCACTACAACACTGCCCATTGTACACTATCCACTACAACACTGCCCATTGTACACTATCCACTACAACACTGCCCATTGCACACTATCTACTACAACACTGCCCATTGCACACTATCTACTACAACACTGCCCATTGCACTATCAGTTGTAGTGGATAGTGTACAATGGGCAGTGTTGTAGTGGATAGTGTGCAATGGGCAGTGTTGTAGTGGATAGTGTACAATGGGCAGTGTTTGTAGTGGATAGTGTACAATGGGCAGTGTTGTAGTGGATTGTGTACAATGGGCAGTGTTGTAGTGGACAGTGTACAATGGGCAGTGTTGTAGTAGATAGTGTACAATTGGCAGTGTTGTACAGATAGTGTACAATGGCAGTGTTGTAGTGGATAGTGTACAATGGGCAGTGTTGTAGTGGATAGTGTACAATGGGCAGTGTTGTAGTAGATATTGTGTGCAATGGGCAGTGTTGTAGTAGATAGTGTGCAATGGGCAGTGTTGTAGATAGTGTACAATGGGCATTGTTGTAGTGGATAGTGTACAATGGGCAGTGTTGTAGTGATAGTGTGCAATGGGCAGTGTTGTAGTGGATAGTGTGCAATGGGCAGTGTTGTAGTGGATAGTGTACAATGGGCAGTGTTGTAGTGGATAGTGTGCAATGGGCAGTGTTGTAGTGGATAGTGTACAATGGGCAGTGTTGTAGTGATAGTGTACAATGGGCTGTTGTAGTGGATAGTGTGCAATGGGCAGTGTTGTAGTGGATAGTGTACAATGGGCAGTGTTGTAGTGGATAGTGTACAATGGGCAGTGTTGTAGTGGATAGTGTACAATGGGCAGTGTTGTAGTGGATAGTGTACAATGGGCAGTGTTGTAGTGGATAGTGTACAATGGCAGTGTTGTAGTAGATAGTGTACAATGGGCAGTGTTGTAGTGGATAGTGTACAATGGGCAGTGTTGTAGTGGATAGTGTACAATGGCAGTGTTGTAGTAGATAGTGTACAATGGGCAGTGTTGTAGTGGATAGTGTACAATGGGCAGTGTTGTAGTAGATAGTGTACAATGGGCAGTGTTGTAGTGGATAGTACAATGGGCAGTGTTGTAGTAGATAGTGTACAATGGGCAGTGTTGTAGTGGATAGTGTGCAATGGGCAGTGTTGTAGTGGATAGTGTACAATGGGCAGTGTTGTAGTGGATAGTGTACAATGGGCAGTGTTGTAGTGGATAGTGTACAATGGGCAGTGTTGTAGTGGATAGTGTACAATGGGCAGTGTTGTAGTGGATAGTGTGCAATGGGCAGTGTTGTAGTAGATAGTGTGCAATGGGCAGTGTTGTAGTATAGTGTACAATGGGCAGTGTTGTAGTGATAGTGTACAATGGGCAGTGTTGTAGTGGATAGTGTACAATGGGCAGTGTTGTAGTGGATAGTGTACAATGGGCAGTGTTGTAGTGGATAGTGTACAATGGGCAGTGTTGTAGTGGATAGTGTGCAATGGGCAGTGTTGTAGTGGATAGTGTACAATGGGCAGTGTTGTAGTGGATAGTGTACAATGGGCAGTGTTGTAGTGGATAGTGTACAATGGGCAGTGTTGTAGTGGATAGTGTACAATGGGCAGTGTTGTAGTGGATAGTGTACAATGGGCAGTGTTGTAGTGGATAGTGTACAATGGGCAGTGTTGTAGTGGATAGTGTACAATGGGCAGTGTTGTAGTGGATAGTGTACAATGGGCAGTGTTGTAGTGGATAGTGTACAATGGGCAGTGTTGTAGTAGATAGTGTACAATGGGCAGTGTTGTAGTGGATAGTGTACAATGGGCAGTGTTGTAGTGGATAGTGTACAATGGGCAGTGTTGTAGTGGATAGTGTACAATGGGCAGTGTTGTAGTGGATAGTGTACAATGGGCAGTGTTGTAGTGGATAGTGTACAATGGGCAGTGTTGTAGTGGATAGTGTACAATGGGCAGTGTTGTAGTGGATAGTGTACAATGGGCAGTGTTGTAGTGGATAGTGTACAATGGGCAGTGTTGTAGTGGATAGTGTACAATGGGCAGTGTTGTAGTGGATAGTGTACAATGGGCAGTGTTGTAGTAGATAGTGTGCAATGGGCAGTGTTGTAGTGGATAGTGTACAATGGGCAGTGTTGTAGTGGATAGTGTACAATGGGCAGTGTTGTAGTGGATAGTGTACAATGGGCAGTGTTGTAGTAGATAGTGTGCAATGGGCAGTGTTGTAGTGGATAGTGTACAATGGGCAGTGTTGTAGTGGATAGTGTACAATGGGCAGTGTTGTAGTGGATAGTGTACAATGGGCAGTGTTGTAGTGGATAGTGTACAATGGGCAGTGTTGTAGTGGATAGTGTGCAATGGGCAGTGTTGTAGTGGATAGTGTACAATGGGCAGTGTTGTAGTGGATAGTGTGCAATGGGCAGTGTTGTAGTGGATAGTGTACAATGGGCAGTGTTGTAGTGGATAGTGTACAATGGGCAGTGTTGTAGTGGATAGTGTACAATGGGCAGTGTTGTAGTGGATAGTGTGCAATGGGCAGTGTTGTAGTGGATAGTGTACAATGGGCAGTGTTGTAGTGGATAGTGTACAATGGGCAGTGTTGTAGTGGATAGTGTACAATGGGCAGTGTTGTAGTGGATAGTGTACAATGGGCAGTGTTGTAGTAGATAGTGTACAATGGGCAGTGTTGTAGTGGATAATGTACAATGGGCAGTGTTGTAGTGGAAAGTGTACAATGGGTAGTGTTGTAGTAGATAGTGTGCAATGGGCAGTGTTGTAGTGGATAGTGAGCAATGGGCAGTGTTGTAGTGGAGAGTGTACAATGGGCAGTGTTGTAGTGGATAGTGTACAATGGGCAGTGTTGTAGTGGATAGTGTGCAATGGGCAGTGTTGTAGTGGATAGTGTACAATGGGCAGTGTTGTAGTGGATAGTGTGCAATGGGCAGTGTTGTAGTGGATAGTGTGTAATGGGCAGTGTTGTAGTTTATACTGTACAATGGGCAGTGTTGTAGTGGATAGTGACAATGGGCAGTGTTGTAGTAGATAGTGTACAATGGGCAGTGTTGTAGTGGATAGTGTGCAATGGGCAGTGTTGTAGTGGATAGTGTGCAATGGGCAGTGTTGTAGTGGATAGTGTACAATGGGCAGTGTTGTAGTGGATAGTGTACAATGGGCAGTGTTGTAGT
This sequence comes from Carcharodon carcharias, assembly GCF_017639515.1. Lineage (NCBI taxonomy): Eukaryota > Metazoa > Chordata > Chondrichthyes > Lamniformes > Lamnidae > Carcharodon > Carcharodon carcharias. The sequence goes on from NC_054508.1 coordinate 331,012, forward strand.
GGATAGTGTACAATGGGCAGTGTTGTAGTGGATAGTGTACAATGGGCAGTGTTGTAGTGGATAGTGTACAATGGGCAGTGTTGTAGTAGATAGTGTGCAATGGGCAGTGTTGTAGTGGATAGTGTACAATGGGCAGTGTTGTAGTGGATAGTGTACAATGGGCAGTGTTGTAGTGGATAGTGTACAATGGGCAGTGTTGTAGTGGATAGTGTGCAATGGGCAGTGTTGTAGTGGATAGTGTGCAATGGGCAGTGTTGTAGTGGATAGTGTACAATGGGCAGTGTTGTAGTGGATAGTGTACAATGGGCAGTGTTGTAGTGGATAGTGTACAATGGGCAGTGTTGTAGTGATAGTGTGCAATGGGCAGTGTTGTAGTGGATAGTGTGCAATGGGCAGTGTTGTAGTGGATAGTGTGCAATGGGCAGTGTTGTAGTGGATAGTGTACAATGGGCAGTGTTGTAGTGGATAGTGTACAATGGGCTGTGTTGTAGTGGATAGTGTGCAATGGGCAGTGTTGTAGTGGATAGTGTGCAATGGGCAGTGTTGCAGTAGATAATTTACAATGGGCAGTGTTGTAGTGGATAGTGTGCAATGGGCAGTGTTGTAGTAGATAGTGTGCAATGGGCAGTGTTGTAGTTGATAGTGTGCAATGGGCAGTGTTGTAGTTGATAGTGTGCAATGGGCAGTGTTGTAGTGGATAGTGTACAATGGGCAGTGTTGTAGTGGATAGTGTACAATGGGCAGTGTTGTAGTGGATAGTGTACAATGGGCAGTGTTGTAGTGGATAGTGTGCAATGGGCAGTGTTGTAGTGGATAGTGTACAATGGGCAGTGTTGTAGTGGAGAGTGTACAATGGGCAGTGTTGTAGTGGATAGTGTACAATGGGCAGTGTTGTAGTGGATAGTGTACAATGGGCAGTGTTGTAGTGGATAGTGTACAATGGGCAGTGTTGTAGTGGACAGTGTACAATGGGCAGTGTTGTAGTGGATAGTGTACAATGGGCAGTGTTGTAGTGGATAGTGTACAATGGGCAGTGTTGTAGTGGATAGTGTACAATGGGCAGTGTTGTAGTGGATAGTGTACAATGGGCAGTGTTGTAGTGGATAGTGTACAATGGGCAGTGTTGTAGTGGATAGTGTGCAATGGGCAGTGTTGTAGTGGATAGTGTACAATGGGCAGTGTTGTAGTGGATAGTGTACAATGGGCAGTGTTGTAGTGGATAGTGTACAATGGGCAGTGTTGTAGTGGATAGTGTGCAATGGGCAGTGTTGTAGTGGATAGTGTACAATGGGCAGTGTTGTAGTGGATAGTGTACAATGGGCAGTGTTGTAGTGGATAGTGTACAATGGGCAGTGTTGTAGTGGATAGTGTGCAATGGGCAGTGTTGTAGTGGATAGTGTGCAATGGGCAGTGTTGTAGTGGATAGTGTGCAATGGGCAGTGTTGTAGTGGATAGTGTACAATGGGCAGTGTTGTAGTGGATAGTGTACAATGGGCAGTGTTGTAGTGGATAGTGTGCAATGGGCAGTGTTGTAGTGGATAGTGTACAATGGGCAGTGTTGTAGTGGATAGTGTACAATGGGCAGTGTTGTAGTGGATAGTGTACAATGGGCAGTGTTGTAGTGGATAGTGTGCAATGGGCAGTGTTGTAGTGGATAGTGTACAATGGGCAGTGTTGTAGTGGATAGTGTACAATGGGCAGTGTTGTAGTGGATAGTGTACAATGGGCAGTGTTGTAGTGGATAGTGTGCAATGGGCAGTGTTGTAGTGGATAGTGTACAATGGGCAGTGTTGTAGTGGATAGTGTACAATGGGCAGTGTTGTAGTGGATAGTGTGCAATGGGCAGTGTTGTAGTGGATAGTGTACAATGGGCAGTGTTGTAGTGGATAGTGTACAATGGGCAGTGTTGTAGTGGATAGTGTACAATGGGCAGTGTTGTAGTGGATAGTGTACAATGGGCAGTGTTGTAGTGGATAGTGTACAATGGGCAGTGTTGTAGTGGATAGTGTAGCAATGGGCAGTGTTGTAGTGGATAGTGTACAATGGGCAGTGTTGTAGTGGATAGTGTACAATGGGCAGTGTTGTAGTGGATAGTGTGCAATGGGCAGTGTTGTAGTGGATAGTGTACAATGGGCAGTGTTGTAGTGGATAGTGTACAATGGGCAGTGTTGTAGTGGATAGTGTACAATGGGCAGTGTTGTAGTGGATAGTGTGCAATGGGCAGTGTTGTAGTGGATAGTGTACAATGGGCAGTGTTGTAGTGGATAGTGTACAATGGGCAGTGTTGTAGTGGATAGTGTACAATGGGCAGTGTTGTAGTGGATAGTGTACAATGGGCAGTGTTGTAGTGGATAGTGTACAATGGGCAGTGTTGTAGTGGATAGTGAGCAATGGGCAGTGTTGTAGTGGATAGTGTACAATGGGCAGTGTTGTAGTGGATAGTGTACAATGGGCAGTGTTGTAGTGGATAGTGTGCAATGGGCAGTGTTGTAGTGGATAGTGTACAATGGGCAGTGTTGTAGTGGATAGTGTGCAATGGGCAGTGTTGTAGTGGATAGTGTACAATGGGCAGTGTTGTAGTGGATAGTGTGCAATGGGCAGTGTTGTAGTGGATAGTGTACAATGGGCAGTGTTGTAGTGGATAGTGTACAATGGGCAGTGTTGTAGTGGATAGTGTACAATGGGCAGTGTTGTAGTGGATAGTGTACAATGGGCAGTGTTGTAGTGGATAGTGTGCAATGGGCAGTGTTGTAGTGGATAGTGTACAATGGGCAGTGTTGTAGTGGATAGTGTACAATGGGCAGTGTTGTAGTGGATAGTGTACAATGGGCAGTGTTGTAGTGGATAGTGTACAATGGGCAGTGTTGTAGTGGATAGTGTGCAATGGGCAGTGTTGTAGTGGATAGTGTACAATGGGCAGTGTTGTAGTGGATAGTGTACAATGGGCAGTGTTGTAGTGGATAGTGTACAATGGGCAGTGTTGTAGTGGATAGTGTACAATGGGCAGTGTTGTAGTGGATAGTGTACAATGGGCAGTGTTGTAGTGGATAGTGTACAATGGGCAGTGTTGTAGTGGATAGTGTACAATGGGCAGTGTTGTAGTGGATAGTACAATGGGCAGTGTTGTAGTAGATAGTGTACAATGGGCAGTGTTGTAGTGGATAGTGTACAATGGGCAGTGTTGTAGTGGATAGTGTGCAATGGGCAGTGTTGTAGTGGATAGTGTGCAATGGGCAGTGTTGTAGTGGATAGTGTGCAATGGGCAGTGTTGTAGTGGATAGTGTACAATGGGCAGTGTTGTAGTGGATAGTGTACAATGGGCAGTGTTGTAGTGGATAGTGTACAATGGGCAGTGTTGTAGTGGATAGTGTACAATGGGCAGTGTTGTAGTGGATAGTGTACAATGGGCAGTGTTGTAGTGGATAGTGTACAATGGGCAGTGTTGTAGTAGATAGTGTGCAATGGGCAGTGTTGTAGTGGATAGTGTACAATGGGCAGTGTTGTAGTGGATAGTGTACAATGGGCAGTGTTGTAGTGGATAGTGTGCAATGGGCAGTGTTGTAGTGGATAGTGTACAATGGGCAGTGTTGTAGTGGATAGTGTACAATGGGCAGTGTTGTAGTGGATAGTGTACAATGGGCAGTGTTGTAGTGGATAGTGTACAATGGGCAGTGTTGTAGTGGATAGTGTGCAATGGGCAGTGTTGTAGTGGATAGTGTACAATGGGCAGTGTTGTAGTGGATAGTGTGCAATGGGCAGTGTTGTAGTGGATAGTGTACAATGGGCAGTGTTGTAGTGGATAGTGTACAATGGGCAGTGTTGTAGTGGATAGTGTGCAATGGGCAGTGTTGTAGTGGATAGTGTGCAATGGGCAGTGTTGTAGTGGATAGTGTGCAATGGGCAGTGTTGTAGTGGATAGTGTACAATGGGCAGTGTTGTAGTGGATAGTGTACAATGGGCAGTGTTGTAGTGGATAGTGTACAATGGGCAGTGTTGTAGTGGATAGTGTACAATGGGCAGTGTTGTAGTGGATAGTGTACAATGGGCAGTGTTGTAGTGGATAGTGTACAATGGGCAGTGTTGTAGTGGATAGTGTACAATGGGCAGTGTTGTAGTGGATAGTGTACAATGGGCAGTGTTGTAGTGGATAGTGTACAATGGGCAGTGTTGTAGTGGATAGTGTGCAATGGGCAGTGTTGTAGTGGATAGTGTACAATGGGCAGTGTTGTAGTGGATAGTGTACAATGGGCAGTGTTGTAGTGGATAGTGTGCAATGGGCAGTGTTGTAGTGGATAGTGTACAATGGGCAGTGTTGTAGTGGATAGTGTACAATGGGCAGTGTTGTAGTGGATAGTGTACAATGGGCAGTGTTGTAGTGGATAGTGTACAATGGGCAGTGTTGTAGTGGATAGTGTACAATGGGCAGTGTTGTAGTGGATAGTGTACAATGGGCAGTGTTGTAGTGGATAGTGTGCAATGGGCAGTGTTGTAGTGGATAGTGTACAATGGGCAGTGTTGTAGTGGATAGTGTACAATGGGCAGTGTTGTAGTGGATAGTGTACAATGGGCAGTGTTGTAGTGGATAGTGTACAATGGGCAGTGTTGTAGTGGATAGTGTACAATGGGCAGTGTTGTAGTGGATAGTGTACAATGGGCAGTGTTGTAGTGGATAGTGTACAATGGGCAGTGTTGTAGTGGATAGTGTACAATGGGCAGTGTTGTAGTGGATAGTGTACAATGGGCAGTGTTGTAGTGGATAGTGTGCAATGGGCAGTGTTGTAGTGGATAGTGTGCAATGGGCAGTGTTGTAGTGGATAGTGTGCAATGGGCAGTGTTGTAGTGGATAGTGTACAATGGGCAGTGTTGTAGTGGATAGTGTACAATGGGCAGTGTTGTAGTGGATAGTGTACAATGGGCAGTGTTGTAGTGGATAGTGTACAATGGGCAGTGTTGTAGTGGATAGTGTACAATGGGCAGTGTTGTAGTGGATAGTGTGCAATGGGCAGTGTTGTAGTGGATAGTGTACAATGGGCAGTGTTGTAGTGGATAGTGTACAATGGGCAGTGTTGTAGTGGATAGTGTACAATGGGCAGTGTTGTAGTGGATAGTGTGCAATGGGCAGTGTTGTAGTGGATAGTGTGCAATGGGCAGTGTTGTAGTGGATAGTGTGCAATGGGCAGTGTTGTAGTGGATAGTGTACAATGGGCAGTGTTGTAGTGGATAGTGTACAATGGGCAGTGTTGTAGTGGATAGTGTACAATGGGCAGTGTTGTAGTGGATAGTGTACAATGGGCAGTGTTGTAGTGGATAGTGTGCAATGGGCAGTGTTGTAGTGGATAGTGTACAATGGGCAGTGTTGTAGTGGATAGTGTACAATGGGCAGTGTTGTAGTGGATAGTGTAGCAATGGGCAGTGTTGTAGTGGATAGTGTACAATGGGCAGTGTTGTAGTGGATAGTGTACAATGGGCAGTGTTGTAGTGGATAGTGTACAATGGGCAGTGTTGTAGTGGATAGTGTACAATGGGCAGTGTTGTAGTGGATAGTGTACAATGGGCAGTGTTGTAGTGGATAGTGTGCAATGGGCAGTGTTGTAGTGGATAGTGTGCAATGGGCAGTGTTGTAGTGGATAGTGTGCAATGGGCAGTGTTGTAGTGGATAGTGTACAATGGGCAGTGTTGTAGTGGATAGTGTGCAATGGGCAGTGTTGTAGTGGATAGTGTGCAATGGGCAGTGTTGTAGTGGATAGTGTGCAATGGGCAGTGTTGTAGTGGATAGTGTGCAATGGGCAGTGTTGTAGTGGATAGTGTGCAATGGGCAGTGTTGTAGTGGATAGTGTACAATGGGCAGTGTTGTAGTGGATAGTGTACAATGGGCAGTGTTGTAGTGGATAGTGTGCAATGGGCAGTGTTGTAGTGGATAGTGTACAATGGGCAGTGTTGTAGTGGATAGTGTACAATGGGCAGTGTTGTAGTGGATAGTGTACAATGGGCAGTGTTGTAGTGGATAGTGTACAATGGGCAGTGTTGTAGTGGATAGTGTACAATGGGCAGTGTTGTAGTGGATAGTGTACAATGGGCAGTGTTGTAGTGGATAGTGTACAATGGGCAGTGTTGTAGTGGATAGTGTACAATGGGCAGTGTTGTAGTGGATAGTGTACAATGGGCAGTGTTGTAGTGGATAGTGTACAATGGGCAGTGTTGTAGTGGATAGTGTACAATGGGCAGTGTTGTAGTGGATAGTGTACAATGGGCAGTGTTGTAGTGGATAGTGTACAATGGGCAGTGTTGTAGTGGATAGTGTACAATGGGCAGTGTTGTAGTGGATAGTGTGCAATGGGCAGTGTTGTAGTGGATAGTGTACAATGGGCAGTGTTGTAGTGGATAGTGTGCAATGGGCAGTGTTGTAGTGGATAGTGTGCAATGGGCAGTGTTGTAGTGGATAGTGTACAATGGGCAGTGTTGTAGTGGATAGTGTACAATGGGCAGTGTTGTAGTGGATAGTGTACAATGGGCAGTGTTGTAGTGGATAGTGTACAATGGGCAGTGTTGTAGTGGATAGTGTGCAATGGGCAGTGTTGTAGTGGATAGTGTGCAATGGGCAGTGTTGTAGTGGATAGTGTACAATGGGCAGTGTTGTAGTGGATAGTGTACAATGGGCAGTGTTGTAGTGGATAGTGTACAATGGGCAGTGTTGTAGTGGATAGTGTACAATGGGCAGTGTTGTAGTGGATAGTGTACAATGGGCAGTGTTGTAGTGGATAGTGTGCAATGGGCAGTGTTGTAGTGGATAGTGTACAATGGGCAGTGTTGTAGTGGATAGTGTACAATGGGCAGTGTTGTAGTGGATAGTGTACAATGGGCAGTGTTGTAGTGGATAGTGTACAATGGGCAGTGTTGTAGTGGATAGTGTACAATGGGCAGTGTTGTAGTGGATAGTGTACAATGGGCAGTGTTGTAGTGGATAGTGTGCAATGGGCAGTGTTGTAGTGGATAGTGTACAATGGGCAGTGTTGTAGTGGATAGTGTACAATGGGCAGTGTTGTAGTGGATAGTGTACAATGGGCAGTGTTGTAGTGGATAGTGTACAATGGGCAGTGTTGTAGTGGATAGTGTACAATGGGCAGTGTTGTAGTGGATAGTGTACAATGGGCAGTGTTGTAGTGGATAGTGTACAATGGGCAGTGTTGTAGTGGATAGTGTGCAATGGGCAGTGTTGTAGTGGATAGTGTACAATGGGCAGTGTTGTAGTGGATAGTGTACAATGGGCAGTGTTGTAGTGGATAGTGTACAATGGGCAGTGTTGTAGTGGATAGTGTACAATGGGCAGTGTTGTAGTGGATAGTGTGCAATGGGCAGTGTTGTAGTGGATAGTGTACAATGGGCAGTGTTGTAGTGGATAGTGTGCAATGGGCAGTGTTGTAGTGGATAGTGTACAATGGGCAGTGTTGTAGTGGATAGTGTACAATGGGCAGTGTTGTAGTGGATAGTGTGCAATGGGCAGTGTTGTAGTGGATAGTGTACAATGGGCAGTGTTGTAGTGGATAGTGTGCAATGGGCAGTGTTGTAGTGGATAGTGTACAATGGGCAGTGTTGTAGTGGATAGTGTACAATGGGCAGTGTTGTAGTGGATAGTGTACAATGGGCAGTGTTGTAGTGGATAGTGTGCAATGGGCAGTGTTGTAGTGGATAGTGTACAATGGGCAGTGTTGTAGTGGATAGTGTGCAATGGGCAGTGTTGTAGTGGATAGTGTGCAATGGGCAGTGTTGTAGTGGATAGTGTACAATGGGCAGTGTTGTAGTGGATAGTGTACAATGGGCAGTGTTGTAGTGGATAGTGTGCAATGGGCAGTGTTGTAGTGGATAGTGTACAATGGGCAGTGTTGTAGTGGATAGTGTACAATGGGCAGTGTTGTAGTGGATAGTGTGCAATGGGCAGTGTTGTAGTGGATAGTGTACAATGGGCAGTGTTGTAGTGGATAGTGTACAATGGGCAGTGTTGTAGTGGATAGTGTACAATGGGCAGTGTTGTAGTGGATAGTGTACAATGGGCAGTGTTGTAGTGGATAGTGTGCAATGGGCAGTGTTGTAGTGGATAGTGTACAATGGGCAGTGTTGTAGTGGATAGTGTGCAATGGGCAGTGTTGTAGTGGATAGTGTACAATGGGCAGTGTTGTAGTGGATAGTGTACAATGGGCAGTGTTGTAGTGGATAGTGTACAATGGGCAGTGTTGTAGTGGATAGTGTACAATGGGCAGTGTTGTAGTGGATAGTGTACAATGGGCAGTGTTGTAGTGGATAGTGTGCAATGGGCAGTGTTGTAGTGGATAGTGTACAATGGGCAGTGTTGTAGTGGATAGTGTACAATGGGCAGTGTTGTAGTGGATAGTGTACAATGGGCAGTGTTGTAGTGGATAGTGTGCAATGGGCAGTGTTGTAGTGGATAGTGTACAATGGGCAGTGTTGTAGTGGATAGTGTGCAATGGGCAGTGTTGTAGTGGATAGTGTACAATGGGCAGTGTTGTAGTGGATAGTGTACAATGGGCAGTGTTGTAGTGGATAGTGTACAATGGGCAGTGTTGTAGTGGATAGTGTACAATGGGCAGTGTTGTAGTGGATAGTGTGCAATGGGCAGTGTTGTAGTGGATAGTGTACAATGGGCAGTGTTGTAGTGGATAGTGTGCAATGGGCAGTGTTGTAGTGGATAGTGTACAATGGGCAGTGTTGTAGTGGATAGTGTACAATGGGCAGTGTTGTAGTGGATAGTGTACAATGGGCAGTGTTGTAGTGGATAGTGTGCAATGGGCAGTGTTGTAGTGGATAGTGTACAATGGGCAGTGTTGTAGTGGATAGTGTACAATGGGCAGTGTTGTAGTGGATAGTGTGCAATGGGCAGTGTTGTAGTGGATAGTGTACAATGGGCAGTGTTGTAGTGGATAGTGTACAATGGGCAGTGTTGTAGTGGATAGTGTACAATGGGCAGTGTTGTAGTGGATAGTGTACAATGGGCAGTGTTGTAGTGGATAGTGTACAATGGGCAGTGTTGTAGTGGATAGTGTGCAATGGGCAGTGTTGTAGTGGATAGTGTGCAATGGGCAGTGTTGTAGTGGATAGTGTACAATGGGCAGTGTTGTAGTGGATAGTGTACAATGGGCAGTGTTGTAGTGGATAGTGTACAATGGGCAGTGTTGTAGTGGATAGTGTGCAATGGGCAGTGTTGTAGTGGATAGTGTACAATGGGCAGTGTTGTAGTGGATAGTGTGCAATGGGCAGTGTTGTAGTGGATAGTGTACAATGGGCAGTGTTGTAGTGGATAGTGTACAATGGGCAGTGTTGTAGTGGATAGTGTACAATGGGCAGTGTTGTAGTGGATAGTGTACAATGGGCAGTGTTGTAGTGGTTGTTGTACAATGGGCAGTGTTGTAGTGGAGAGTGTACAATGGGCAGAGTTGTAGTGGATAGTGTACAATGCGCATTGTTGTAGTGGAGAGTGTGCAATAGGCAGTGTTGTAGTGGATAGTGTACAATAGGCAGTGTTGCAGTAGATAGTGTACAATGGGCATTGTTGTAGTAGATAGTGTACAATGGGCAGTGTTGTAGTGGATAGTGTGCAATGGGCAGTGTTGTAGTGGATAGTGTGCAATGGGCAGTGTTGTAGTGGATAGTGTACAATGGGCAGTGTTGTAGTGGATAGTGTGCAATGGGCAGTGTTGTAGTGGATAGTGTACAATGGGCAGTGTTGTAGTGGATAGTGTGCAATGGGCAGTGTTGTAGTGGATAGTGTGCAATGGGCAGTGTTGTAGTGGATAGTGTGCAATGGGCAGTGTTGTAGTGGAGAGTGTACAATGGGCAGTGTTGTAGTAGATAGTGTGCAATGGGCAGTGTTGTAGTAGATAGTGGGCATTGGGCAGTGTTGTAGTAGATAGTGTGCAATGGGCAGTGTTGTAGTGGATAGTGAGCAATGGGCAGTGATGTAGTGGATAGAGAGCAACGGGGAGTGTTGTATTGGAAAGTATACAATGGGCAGTGTTATAGATGAGAGTGTGCAATGGGCAGTGTTGTAGTAGATAGTGTACAATGGGCAGTGTTGTAGTGGATAGTGTACAATGGGCAGTGTTGTAGTGGATAGTGTGCAATGGGCAGTGTTGTAGTGGATAGTGTACAATGGGCATTCTTGTAGTGGATAGTGTACAATGGGCAGTGTTGTAGTAGATAGTGTACAATGGGCAGTGTTGTAGTGGATAGTGTACAATGGGCAGTGTTGTAGTGGATAGTGTACAATGGGCAGTGTTGTAGTGGATAGTGTGCAATGGGCAGTGTTGTAGTGGATAGTGTGCAATGGGCAGTGTTGTAGTGGATAGTGTACAATGGGCAGTGTTGTAGTGGATAGTGTGCAATGGGCAGTGTTGTAGTAGATAGTGTGCAATGGGGAGTGTTGTAGTGGATAGTGTGCAATGGGCAGTGTTGTAGTGGATAGTGTACAATGGGCAGTGTTGTAGTGGATAGTGTGCAATGGGCAGTGTTGTAGTGGATAGTGTGCAATGGGCAGTGTTGTAGTGGATAGTGTACAATGGGCAGTGTTGTAGTGGATAGTGTGCAATGGGCAGTGTTGTAGTGGATAGTGTGCAATGGGCAGTGTTGTAGTGGATAGTGTACAATGGGCAGTGTTGTAGTGGATAGTGTACAATGGGCAGTGTTGTAGTGGATAGTGTGCAATGGGCAGTGTTGTAGTGGATAGTGTACAATGGGCAGTGTTGTAGTGGATAGTGTACAATGGGCAGTGTTGTAGTGGATAGTGTACAATGGGCAGTGTTGTAGTGGATAGTGTACAATGGGCAGTGTTGTAGTGGATAGTGTACAATGGGCAGTGTTGTAGTGGATAGTGTACAATGGGCAGTGTTGTAGTGGATAGTGTGCAATGGGCAGTGTTGTAGTGGATAGTGTACAATGGGCAGTGTTGTAGTGGATAGTGTACAATGGGCAGTGTTGTAGTGGATAGTGTACAATGGGCAGTGTTGTAGTGGATAGTGTACAATGGGCAGTGTTGTAGTGGATAGTGTACAATGGGCAGTGTTGTAGTGGATAGTGTACAATGGGCAGTGTTGTAGTGGATAGTGTACAATGGGCAGTGTTGTAGTGGATAGTGTACAATGGGCAGTGTTGTAGTGGATAGTGTACAATGGGCAGTGTTGTAGTGGATAGTGTACAATGGGCAGTGTTGTAGTGGATAGTGTACAATGGGCAGTGTTGTAGTGGATAGTGTACAATGGGCAGTGTTGTAGTGGATAGTGTGCAATGGGCAGTGTTGTAGTGGATAGTGTACAATGGGCAGTGTTGTAGTGGATAGTGTGCAATGGGCAGTGTTGTAGTGGATAGTGTACAATGGGCAGTGTTGTAGTGGATAGTGTGCAATGGGCAGTGTTGTAGTGGATAGTGTACAATGGGCAGTGTTGTAGTGGATAGTGTACAATGGGCAGTGTTGTAGTGGATAGTGTACAATGGGCAGTGTTGTAGTAGATAGTGTGCAATGGGCAGTGTTGTAGTAGATAGTGTACAATGGGCAGTGTTGTAGTGGATAGTGTACAATGGGCAGTGTTGTAGTGGATAGTGTACAATGGGCAGTGTTGTAGTGGATAGTGTACAATGGGCAGTGTTGTAGTAGCTAGTGTACAATGGGCAGTGTTGTAGTGGATAGTGTACGATGGGCAGTGTTTAGTAGAACTTGTGCAATGGGCAGTGTTGTAGTTGGTAGTGTTCAATGGGCAGTGTTGTAGTGGAAAATGTACAATGGGCAGTGTTGTAGTAGATAGTGTACAATGGGCAGTGTTTTAGTGGATAGTGAGCAATTGGCAGTGTTGTAGTGGATAGTGTGCAATGGGCAGTGTTGTAGTGGATAGTGTGCAATGGGCAGTGTTGTAGTGGATAGTGTACAATGGGCAGTGTTGTAGTGGATAGTGTACAATGGGCAGTGTTGTAGTGGATAGTGTACAATGGGCAGTGTTGTAGTGGATAGTGTACAATGGGCAGTGTTGTAGTGGATAGTGTGCAATGGGCAGTGTTGTAGTGGATAGTGAGCAATGGGCAGTGTTGTAGTGGATAGTGTGCAATGGGCAGTGTTGCAGTGGATAGTGTACAATGGGCAGTGTTGTAGTGGATAGTGGACAATGGGCAGTGTTGTAGTGGATAGTGTGCAATGGGCAGTGTTGTAGTGGATAGTGTACAATGGGCAGTGTTGTAGTGGATAGTGTACAATGGGCAGTGTTGTAGTGGATAGTGTGCAATGGGCAGTGTTGTAGTGATAGTGTGCAATGGGCAGTGTTGTAGTGGATAGTGTGCAATGGGCAGTGTTGTAGTGGATAGTGTACAATGGGCAGTGTTGTAGTGGATAGTGTACAATGGGCAGTGTTGTAGTGGATAGTGTACAATGGGCAGTGTTGTAGTGGATAGTGTACAATGGGCAGTGTTGTAGTGGATAGTGTACAATGGGCAGTGTTGTAGTGGATAGTGTGCAATGGGCAGTGTTGTAGTGGATAGTGTGCAATGGGCAGTGTTGTAGTGGATAGTGTACAATGGGCAGTGTTGTAGTGGATAGTGTACAATGGGCAGTGTTGTAGTGGATAGTGTGCAATGGGCAGTGTTGTAGTGGATAGTGTACAATGGGCAGTGTTGTAGTGGATAGTGTACAATGGGCAGTGTTGTAGTGGATAGTGTACAATGGGCAGTGTTGTAGTGGATAGTGTACAATGGGCAGTGTTGTAGTGGATAGTGTACAATGGGCAGTGTTGTAGTGGATAGTGTACAATGGGCAGTGTTGTAGTGGATAGTGTACAATGGGCAGTGTTGTAGTGGATAGTGTGCAATGGGCAGTGTTGTAGTGGATAGTGTACAATGGGCAGTGTTGTAGTGGATAGTGTACAATGGGCAGTGTTGTAGTGGATAGTGTACAATGGGCAGTGTTGTAGTGGATAGTGTGCAATGGGCAGTGTTGTAGTGGATAGTGTACAATGGGCAGTGTTGTAGTGGATAGTGTGCAATGGGCAGTGTTGTAGTGGATAGTGTACAATGGGCAGTGTTGTAGTGGATAGTGTACAATGGGCAGTGTTGTAGTGGATAGTGTGCAATGGGCAGTGTTGTAGTGGATAGTGTACAATGGGCAGTGTTGTAGTGGATAGTGTGCAATGGGCAGTGTTGTAGTGGATAGTGTGCAATGGGCAGTGTTGTAGTGGATAGTGTGCAATGGGCAGTGTTGTAGTGGATAGTGTACAATGGGCAGTGTTGTAGTGGATAGTGTACAATGGGCAGTGTTGTAGTGGATAGTGTACAATGGGCAGTGTTGTAGTGGATAGTGTACAATGGGCAGTGTTGTAGTGGATAGTGTACAATGGGCAGTGTTGTAGTGGATAGTGTGCAATGGGCAGTGTTGTAGTGGATAGTGTACAATGGGCAGTGTTGTAGTGGATAGTGTACAATGGGCAGTGTTGTAGTGGATAGTGTACAATGGGCAGTGTTGTAGTGGATAGTGTACAATGGGCAGTGTTGTAGTGGATAGTGTACAATGGGCAGTGTTGTAGTGGATAGTGTGCAATGGGCAGTGTTGTAGTGGATAGTGTGCAATGGGCAGTGTTGTAGTGGATAGTGTACAATGGGCAGTGTTGTAGTGGATAGTGTACAATGGGCAGTGTTGTAGTGGATAGTGTACAATGGGCAGTGTTGTAGTGGATAGTGTACAATGGGCAGTGTTGTAGTGGATAGTGTGCAATGGGCAGTGTTGTAGTGGATAGTGTGCAATGGGCAGTGTTGTAGTGGATAGTGTACAATGGGCAGTGTTGTAGTGGATAGTGTACAATGGGCAGTGTTGTAGTGGATAGTGTACAATGGGCAGTGTTGTAGTGGATAGTGTACAATGGGCAGTGTTGTAGTGGATAGTGTACAATGGGCAGTGTTGTAGTGGATAGTGTACAATGGGCAGTGTTGTAGTGGATAGTGTACAATGGGCAGTGTTGTAGTGGATAGTGTACAATGGGCAGTGTTGTAGTGGATAGTGTACAATGGGCAGTGTTGTAGTGGATAGTGTACAATGGGCAGTGTTGTAGTGGATAGTGTACAATGGGCAGTGTTGTAGTGGATAGTGTGCAATGGGCAGTGTTGTAGTGGATAGTGTACAATGGGCAGTGTTGTAGTGGATAGTGTACAATGGGCAGTGTTGTAGTGGATAGTGTACAATGGGCAGTGTTGTAGTGGATAGTGTGCAATGGGCAGTGTTGTAGTGGATAGTGTACAATGGGCAGTGTTGTAGTGGATAGTGTGCAATGGGCAGTGTTGTAGTGGATAGTGTACAATGGGCAGTGTTGTAGTGGATAGTGTACAATGGGCAGTGTTGTAGTGGATAGTGTACAATGGGCAGTGTTGTAGTGGATAGTGTACAATGGGCAGTGTTGTAGTGGATAGTGTACAATGGGCAGTGTTGTAGTGGATAGTGTACAATGGGCAGTGTTGTAGTGGATAGTGTGCAATGGGCAGTGTTGTAGTGGATAGTGTACAATGGGCAGTGTTGTAGTGGATAGTGTACAATGGGCAGTGTTGTAGTGGATAGTGTACAATGGGCAGTGTTGTAGTGGATAGTGTGCAATGGGCAGTGTTGTAGTGGATAGTGTACAATGGGCAGTGTTGTAGTGGATAGTGTACAATGGGCAGTGTTGTAGTGGATAGTGTACAATGGGCAGTGTTGTAGTGGATAGTGTACAATGGGCAGTGTTGTAGTGGATAGTGTACAATGGGCAGTGTTGTAGTGGATAGTGTACAATGGGCAGTGTTGTAGTGGATAGTGTACAATGGGCAGTGTTGTAGTGGATAGTGTGCAATGGGCAGTGTTGTAGTGGATAGTGTGCAATGGGCAGTGTTGTAGTGGATAGTGTGCAATGGGCAGTGTTGTAGTGGATAGTGTGCAATGGGCAGTGTTGTAGTGGATAGTGTACAATGGGCAGTGTTGTAGTGGATAGTGTACAATGGGCAGTGTTGTAGTGGATAGTGTACAATGGGCAGTGTTGTAGTGGATAGTGTACAATGGGCAGTGTTGTAGTGGATAGTGTACAATGGGCAGTGTTGTAGTGGATAGTGTACAATGGGCAGTGTTGTAGTAGATAGTGTACAATGGGCAGTGTTGTAGTGGATAGTGTACAATGGGCAGTGTTGTAGTGGATAGTGTACAATGGGCAGTGTTGTAGTGGATAGTGTACAATGGGCAGTGTTGTAGTGGATAGTGTACAATGGGCAGTGTTGTAGTGGATAGTGTGCAATGGGCAGTGTTGTAGTGGATAGTGTACAATGGGCAGTGTTGTAGTAGATAGTGTACAATGGGCAGTGTTGTAGTGGATAGTGTACAATGGGCAGTGTTGTAGTGGATAGTGTACAATGGGCAGTGTTGTAGTGGATAGTGTGCAATGGGCAGTGTTGTAGTGGATAGTGTACAATGGGCAGTGTTGTAGTGGATAGTGTACAATGGGCAGTGTTGTAGTGGATAGTGTACAATGGGCAGTGTTGTAGTGGATAGTGTACAATGGGCAGTGTTGTAGTGGATAGTGTGCAATGGGCAGTGTTGTAGTGGATAGTGTGCAATGGGCAGTGTTGTAGTGGATAGTGTACAATGGGCAGTGTTGTAGTGGATAGTGTGCAATGGGCAGTGTTGTAGTGGATAGTGTACAATGGGCAGTGTTGTAGTGGATAGTGTACAATGGGCAGTGTTGTAGTGGATAGTGTACAATGGGCAGTGTTGTAGTGGATAGTGTACAATGGGCAGTGTTGTAGTGGATAGTGTACAATGGGCAGTGTTGTAGTGGATAGTGTACAATGGGCAGTGTTGTAGTGGATAGTGTGCAATGGGCAGTGTTGTAGTAGATAGTGTGCAATGGGCAGTGTTGTAGTGGATAGTGTACAATGGGCAGTGTTGTAGTGGATAGTGTCAATGGGCAGTGTTGTAGTGGATAGTGTGCAATGGGCAGTGTTGTAGTGGATAGTGTACAATGGGCAGTGTTGTAGTGGATAGTGTACAATGGGCAGTGTTGTAGTGGATAGTGTGCAATGGGCAGTGTTGTAGTGGATAGTGTACAATGGGCAGTGTTGTAGTGGATAGTGTACAATGGGCAGTGTTGTAGTGGATAGTGTACAATGGGCAGTGTTGTAGTGGATAGTGTACAATGGGCAGTGTTGTAGTGGATAGTGTACAATGGGCAGTGTTGTAGTGGATAGTGTACAATGGGCAGTGTTGTAGTGGATAGTGTGCAATGGGCAGTGTTGTAGTGGATAGTGTACAATGGGCAGTGTTGTAGTGGATAGTGTACAATGGGCAGTGTTGTAGTGGATAGTGTGCAATGGGCAGTGTTGTAGTGGATAGTGTACAATGGGCAGTGTTGTAGTGGATAGTGTACAATGGGCAGTGTTGTAGTGGATAGTGTGCAATGGGCAGTGTTGTAGTGGATAGTGTACAATGGGCAGTGTTGTAGTGGATAGTGTACAATGGGCAGTGTTGTAGTAGATAGTGTACAATGGGCAGTGTTGTAGTGGATAGTGTACAATGGGCAGTGTTGTAGTGGATAGTGTACAATGGGCAGTGTTGTAGTGGATAGTGTACAATGGGCAGTGTTGTAGTGGATAGTGTGCAATGGGCAGTGTTGTAGTGGATAGTGTACAATGGGCAGTGTTGTAGTGGATAGTGTGCAATGGGCAGTGTTGTAGTGGATAGTGTACAATGGGCAGTGTTGTAGTGGATAGTGTGCAATGGGCAGTGTTGTAGTGGATAGTGTACAATGGGCAGTGTTGTAGTGGATAGTGTACAATGGGCAGTGTTGTAGTGGATAGTGTGCAATGGGCAGTGTTGTAGTGGATAGTGTACAATGGGCAGTGTTGTAGTGGATAGTGTACAATGGGCAGTGTTGTAGTGGATAGTGTACAATGGGCAGTGTTGTAGTGGATAGTGTACAATGGGCAGTGTTGTAGTGGATAGTGTACAATGGGCAGTGTTGTAGTGGATAGTGTACAATGGGCAGTGTTGTAGTGGATAGTGTACAATGGGCAGTGTTGTAGTGGATAGTGTACAATGGGCAGTGTTGTAGTGGATAGTGTACAATGGGCAGTGTTGTAGTGGATAGTGTACAATGGGCAGTGTTGTAGTGGATAGTGTGCAATGGGCAGTGTTGTAGTGGATAGTGTGCAATGGGCAGTGTTGTAGTCGATACTGTACAATGGACAGTGTTGTAGTGGAGATTGTGCAATGGGCAGTGTTGTAGTGGATAGTGTGCAATGGGCAGTGTTGTAGTAGATAGTGTACAATGGGCAGTGTTGTAGTGGATAGTGTGCAATGGGCAGTGTTGTAGTAGATAGTGTACAATGGGCAGTGTTGTAGTGGATAGTGTGCAATGGGCAGTGTTGTAGTGGATAGTGTACAATGGGCAGTGTTGTAGTGGATAGTGAGCAATGGGCAGTGTTGTAGTGGATAGTGTACAATGGGCAGTGTTGTAGTGGATAGTGTGCAATGGGCAGTGTTGTAGTAGATAGTGTGCAATGGGCAGTGTTGTAGTGGATAGTGTGCAATGGGCAGTGTTGTAGTGGATAGTGTACAATGGGCAGTGTTGTAGTGGATAGTGTACAATGGGCAGTGTTGTAGTGGATAGTGTACAATGGGCAGTGTTGTAGTGGATAGTGTACAATGGGCAGTGTTGTAGTGGATAGTGTACAATGGGCAGTGTTGTAGTGGATAGTGTGCAATGGGCAGTGTTGTAGTGGATAGTGTGCAATGGGCAGTGTTGTAGTGGATAGTGTACAATGGGCAGTGTTGTAGTGGATAGTGTACAATGGGCAGTGTTGTAGTGGATAGTGTACAATGGGCAGTGTTGTAGTGGATAGTGTGCAATGGGCAGTGTTGTAGTGGATAGTGTGCAATGGGCAGTGTTGTAGTGGATAGTGTGCAATGGGCAGTGTTGTAGTGGATAGTGTACAATGGGCAGTGTTGTAGTGGATAGTGTACAATGGGCAGTGTTGTAGTGGATAGTGTGCAATGGGCAGTGTTGTAGTGGATAGTGTACAATGGGCAGTGTTGTAGTGGATAGTGTACAATGGGCAGTGTTGTAGTGGATAGTGAGCAATGGGCAGTGTTGTAGTGGATAGTGTACAATGGGCAGTGTTGTAGTGGATAGTGTACAATGGGCAGTGTTGTAGTGGATAGTGTACAATGGGCAGTGTTGTAGTGGATAGTGTACAATGGGCAGTGTTGTAGTGGATAGTGTACAATGGGCAGTGTTGTAGTGGATAGTGTACAATGGGCAGTGTTGTAGTGGATAGTGTGCAATGGGCAGTGTTGTAGTGGAGAGTGTACAATGGGCAGTGTTGTAGTGGAGAGTGTACAATGGGCAGTGTTGTAGTGGATAGTGTGCAATGGGCAGTGTTGTAGTAGATAGTGGGCATTGGGCAGTGTTGTAGTAGATAGTGTGCAAAGGGCAGTGTTGTATTGGATAGTGAGCAATGGGCAGCGATGTAGTGGATAGTAGCAATGGGCAGTGTTGTATTGGAAAGTATACAATGGGCAGTGTTGTAGTGGATAGTGTGCAATGGGCAGTGTTGTAGTGGATAGTGTGCAATGGGCAGTGTTGTAGTAGATAGTGTACAATGGGCAGTGTTGTAGTGGATAGTGTACAATGGGCAGTGTTGTAGTAGATAGTGTACAATGGGCAGTGTTGTAGTGGATAGTGTACAATGGGCAGTGTTGTAGTGGATAGTGTGCAATGGGCAGTGTTGTAGTGGATAGTGTACAATGGGCAGTGTTGTAGTGGATAGTGTACAATGGGCAGTGTTGTAGTGGATAGTGTACAATGGGCAGTGTTGTAGTGGATAGTGTGCAATGGGCAGTGTTGTAGTGGATAGTGTACAATGGGCAGTGTTGTAGTGGATAGTGTACAATGGGCAGTGTTGTAGTAGATAGTGTACAATGGGCAGTGTTGTAGTGGATAGTGTACAATGGGCAGTGTTGTAGTGGATAGTGTACAATGGGCAGTGTTGTAGTGGATAGTGTACAATGGGCAGTGTTGTAGTGGATAGTGTGCAATGGGCAGTGTTGTAGTGGATAGTGTACAATGGGCAGTGTTGTAGTGGATAGTGTACAATGGGCAGTGTTGTAGTGGATAGTGTACAATGGGCAGTGTTGTAGTGGATAGTGTACAATGGGCAGTGTTGTAGTGGATAGTGTACAATGGGCAGTGTTGTAGTGGATAGTGTGCAATGGGCAGTGTTGTAGTGGATAGTGTGCAATGGGCAGTGTTGTAGTGGATAGTGTGCAATGGGCAGTGTTGTAGTGGATAGTGTGCAATGGGCAGTGTTGTAGTGATAGTGTGCAATGGGCAGTGTTGTAGTGGATAGTGTACAATGGGCAGTGTTGTAGTGGATAGTGTACAATGGGCAGTGTTGTAGTGGATAGTGTACAATGGGCAGTGTTGTAGTAGATAGTGTGCAATGGGCAGTGTTGTAGTGGATAGTGTACAATGGGCAGTGTTGTAGTGGATAGTGTACAATGGGCAGTGTTGTAGTGGATAGTGTACAATGGGCAGTGTTGTAGTGGATAGTGTACAATGGGCAGTGTTGTAGTGGATAGTGTGCAATGGGCAGTGTTGTAGTGGATAGTGTACAATGGGCAGTGTTGTAGTGGATAGTGTACAATGGGCAGTGTTGTAGTGGATAGTGTGCAATGGGCAGTGTTGTAGTGGATAGTGTGCAATGGGCAGTGTTGTAGTGGATAGTGTACAATGGGCAGTGTTGTAGTGGATAGTGTGCAATGGGCAGTGTTGTAGTAGATAGTGTGCAATGGGCAGTGTTGTAGTGGATAGTGTGCAATGGGCAGTGTTGTAGTGGATAGTGTACAATGGGCAGTGTTGTAGTGGATAGTGTGCAATGGGCAGTGTTGTAGTGGATAGTGTGCAATGGGCAGTGTTGTAGTGGATAGTGTACAATGGGCAGTGTTGTAGTGGATAGTGTACAATGGGCAGTGTTGTAGTGGATAGTGTACAATGGGCAGTGTTGTAGTGGATAGTGTGCAATGGGCAGTGTTGTAGTGGATAGTGTACAATGGGCAGTGTTGTAGTGGATAGTGTACAATGGGCAGTGTTGTAGTGGATAGTGTGCAATGGGCAGTGTTGTAGTGGATAGTGTGCAATGGGCAGTGTTGTAGTGGATAGTGTACAATGGGCAGTGTTGTAGTGGATAGTGTACAATGGGCAGTGTTGTAGTGGATAGTGTACAATGGGCAGTGTTGTAGTGGATAGTGTACAATGGGCAGTGTTGTAGTGGATAGTGTACAATGGGCAGTGTTGTAGTGGATAGTGTACAATGGGCAGTGTTGTAGTGGATAGTGTACAATGGGCAGTGTTGTAGTGGATAGTGTGCAATGGGCAGTGTTGTAGTGGATAGTGTGCAATGGGCAGTGTTGTAGTGGATAGTGTACAATGGGCAGTGTTGTAGTAGATAGTGTACAATGGGCAGTGTTGTAGTAGATAGTGTACAATGGGCAGTGTTGTAGTGGATAGTGTACAATGGGCAGTGTTGTAGTGGATAGTGTACAATGGGCAGTGTTGTAGTGGATAGTGTACAATGGGCAGTGTTGTAGTGGATAGTGTGCAATGGTCAGTGTTGTAGTGGATAGTATACAATGGGCAGTGTTGTAGTGGATAGTGAGCAATGTGCATTGTTGTAGTGGATAGTGTACAATGGGCAGTGTTGTAGTGGATAGTGTACAATGGGCAGTGTTGTAGTAGATAGTGTACAATGGGCAGTGTTGTAGTGGATAGTGTACAATGGGCAGTGTTGTAGTGGATAGTGTACAATGGGCAGTGTTGTAGTGGATAGTGTGCAATGGGCAGTGTTGTAGTGGATAGTGTACAATGGGCAGTGTTGTAGTGGATAGTGTACAATGGGCAGTGTTGTAGTGGATAGTGTACAATGGGCAGTGTTGTAGTGGATAGTGTACAATGGGCAGTGTTGTAGTGGATAGTGTACAATGGGCAGTGTTGTAGTGGATAGTGTACAATGGGCAGTGTTGTAGTGGATAGTGTACAATGGGCAGTGTTGTAGTGGATAGTGTACAATGGGCAGTGTTGTAGTGGATAGTGTACAATGGGCAGTGTTGTAGTGGATAGTGTGCAATGGGCAGTGTTGTAGTGGATAGTGTGCAATGGGCAGTGTTGTAGTGGATAGTGTACAATGGGCAGTGTTGTAGTGGATAGTGTGCAATGGGCAGTGTTGTAGTGGATAGTGTGCAATGGGCAGTGTTGTAGTGGATAGTGTACAATGGGCAGTGTTGTAGTGGATAGTGTACAATGGGCAGTGTTGTAGTGGATAGTGTGCAATGGGCAGTGTTGTAGTGGATAGTGTACAATGGGCAGTGTTGTAGTGGATAGTGTACAATGGGCAGTGTTGTAGTGGATAGTGTGCAATGGGCAGTGTTGTAGTGGATAGTGTGCAATGGGCAGTGTTGTAGTGGAGAGTGTACAATGGGCAGTGTTGTAGTGGATAGTGTGCAATGGGCAGTGTTGTAGTGGATAGTGTGCAATGGGCAGTGTTGTAGTGGATAGTGTACAATGGGCAGTGTTGTAGTGGATAGTGTACAATGGGCAGTGTTGTAGTGGATAGTGTACAATGGGCAGTGTTGTAGTGGATAGTGTACAATGGGCAGTGTTGTAGTGGATAGTGTACAATGGGCAGTGTTGTAGTGGATAGTGTACAATGGGCAGTGTTGTAGTGGATAGTGTACAATGGGCAGTGTTGTAGTGGATAGTGTGCAATGGGCAGTGTTGTAGTAGATAGTGTGCAATGGGCAGTGTTGTAGTGGATAGTGTACAATGGGCAGTGTTGTAGTAGATAGTGTACAATGGGCAGTGTTGTAGTAGATACTGTACAATGCCAGTGTTGTAGTGGATAGTGTACAATGGTCAGTGTTGTAGTGGATAGTATACAATGGGCTGTGTTGTAGTGGATAGTGTACAATGGGAAGTGTTGTAGTGGAGAGTGACAATGGGCAGTGTTGTAGTGGATAGTGTACAATGGGCAGTGTTGTAGTGGATAGTGTGCAATGGGCAGTGTTGTAGTGGATAGTGTACAATGGGCAGTGTTGTAGTGGATAGTGTGCAATGGGCAGTGTTGTAGTGGATAGTGTGCAATGGGCAGTGTTGTAGTGGATAGTGTACAATGGGCAGTGTTGTAGTGGATAGTGTACAATTGGCAGTGTTGTAGTGGATAGTGTGCAATGGGCAGTGTTGTAGTGGATAGTGTACAATGGGCAGTGTTGTAGTGGATAGTGTACAATGGGCAGTGTTGTAGTGGATAGTGTACAATGGGCAGTGTTGTAGTGGATAGTGTACAATGGGCAGTGTTGTAGTGGATAGTGTACAATGGGCAGTGTTGTAGTGGATAGTGTACAATGGGCAGTGTTGTAGTGGATAGTGTACAATGGGCAGTGTTGTAGTGGATAGTGTACAATGGGCAGTGTTGTAGTGGATAGTGTACAATGGGCAGTGTTGTAGTGGATAGTGTGCAATGGGCAGTGTTGTAGTGGATAGTGTGCAATGGGCAGTGTTGTAGTGGATAGTGTACAATGGGCAGTGTTGTAGTGGATAGTGTGCAATGGGCAGTGTTGTAGTGGATAGTGTGCAATGGGCAGTGTTGTAGTGGATAGTGTACAATGGGCAGTGTTGTAGTGGATAGTGTACAATGGGCAGTGTTGTAGTGGATAGTGTACAATGGGCAGTGTTGTAGTGGATAGTGTACAATGGGCAGTGTTGTAGTGGATAGTGTACAATGGGCAGTGTTGTAGTGGATAGTGTACAATGGGCAGTGTTGTAGTGGATAGTGTACAATGGGCAGAGTTGTAGTGGATAGTGTGCAATGGGCAGTGTTGTAGTAGATAGTGTGCAATGGGCAGGGTTGTAGTGGATAGTGTACAATGGGCAGTGTTGTAGTAGATACTGTACAAAGGGCAGTGTTGCAGTGGATATTGTACAATGGGCAGTGTCGTAGTGGATAGTGTACAATGGGCAGTGTTGTAGTGGATAGTGTACAATGGGCAGTGTTGTAGTGGATAGTGTACAATGGGCAGTGTTGTAGTGGATAGTGACAATGGGCAGTGTTGTAGTGGATAGTGTACAATGGGCAGTGTTGTAGTGGATAGTGTGCAATGGGCAGTGTTGTAGTGGATAGTGTACAATGGGCAGTGTTGTAGTGGATAGTGTGCAATGGGCAGTGTTGTAGTGGATAGTGTGCAATGGGCAGTGTTGTAGTGGATAGTGTACAATGGGCAGTGTTGTAGTGGATAGTGTACAATGGGCAGTGTTGTAGTGGATAGTGTGCAATGGGCAGTGTTGTAGTGGATAGTGTACAATGGGCAGTGTTGTAGTGGATAGTGTACAATGGGCAGTGTTGTAGTGGATAGTGTACAATGGGCAGTGTTGTAGTGGATAGTGTACAATGGGCAGTGTTGTAGTGGATAGTGTACAATGGGCAGTGTTGTAGTGGATAGTGTACAATGGGCAGTGTTGTAGTGGATAGTGTACAATGGGCAGTGTTGTAGTGGATAGTGTACAATGGGCAGTGTTGTAGTGGATAGTGTACAATGGGCAGTGTTGTAGTGGATAGTGTACAATGGGCAGTGTTGTAGTGGATAGTGTACAATGGGCAGTGTTGTAGTGGATAGTGTACAATGGGCAGTGTTGTAGTGGATAGTGTACAATGGGCAGTGTTGTAGTGGATAGTGTACAATGGGCAGTGTTGTAGTGGATAGTGTACAATGGGCAGTGTTGTAGTGGATAGTGTGCAATGGGCAGTGTTGTAGTGGATAGTGTACAATGGGCAGTGTTGTAGTGGATAGTGTACAATGGGCAGTGTTGTAGTGGATAGTGTACAATGGGCAGTGTTGTAGTGGATAGTGTACAATGGGCAGTGTTGTAGTAGATAGTGTGCAATGGGCAGTGTTGTAGTGGATAGTGTACAATGGGCAGTGTTGTAGTGGATAGTGTACAATGGGCAGTGTTGTAGTGGATAGTGTACAATGGGCAGTGTTGTAGTGGATAGTGTACAATGGGCAGTGTTGTAGTAGATAGTGTGCAATGGGCAGTGTTGTAGTGGATAGTGTACAATGGGCAGTGTTGTAGTGGATAGTGTACAATGGGCAGTGTTGTAGTGGATAGTGTGCAATGGGCAGTGTTGTAGTGGATAGTGTGCAATGGGCAGTGTTGTAGTGGATAGTGTACAATGGGCAGTGTTGTAGTGGATAGTGTGCAATGGGCAGTGTTGTAGTGGATAGTGTGCAATGGGCAGTGTTGTAGTGGATAGTGTGCAATGGGCAGTGTTGTAGTGGATAGTGTACAATGGGCAGTGTTGTAGTGGATAGTGTGCAATGGGCAGTGTTGTAGTAGATAGTGTGCAATGGGCAGTGTTGTAGTGGATAGTGTGCAATGGGCAGTGTTGTAGTGGATAGTGTACAATGGGCAGTGTTGTAGTGGATAGTGTACAATGGGCAGTGTTGTAGTGGATAGTGTGCAATGGGCAGTGTTGTAGTGGATAGTGTGCAATGGGCAGTGTTGTAGTGGATAGTGTACAATGGGCAGTGTTGTAGTGGATAGTGTGCAATGGGCAGTGTTGTAGTGGATAGTGTACAATGGGCAGTGTTGTAGTGGATAGTGTACAATGGGCAGTGTTGTAGTGGATAGTGTACAATGGGCAGTGTTGTAGTGGATAGTGTACAATGGGCAGTGTTGTAGTGGATAGTGTACAATGGGCAGTGTTGTAGTGGATAGTGTACAATGGGCAGTGTTGTAGTGGATAGTGTACAATGGGCAGTGTTGTAGTGGATAGTGTACAATGGGCAGTGTTGTAGTGGATAGTGTGCAATGGGCAGTGTTGTAGTGGATAGTGGGCAATGGGCAGTGTTGTAGTGGATAGTGTACAATGGGCAGTGTTGTAGTAGATAGTGTACAATGGGCAGTGTTGTAGTGGATAGTGTACAATGGGCAGTGTTGTAGTAGATAGTGTACAATGGGCAGTGTTGTAGTGGATAGTGTACAATGGGCAGTGTTGTAGTGGATAGTGTACAATGGGCAGTGTTGTAGTGGATAGTGTGCAATGGGCAGTGTTGTAGTGGATAGTGTACAATGGGCAGTGTTGTAGTGGATAGTGTGCAATGGGCAGTGTTGTAGTGGATAGTGTACAATGGGCAGTGTTGTAGTGGATAGTGTACAATGGGCAGTGTTGTAGTGGATAGTGTGCAATGGGCAGTGTTGTAGTGGATAGTGTACAATGGGCAGTGTTGTAGTTGATAGTGTACAATGGGCAGTGTTGTAGTGGATAGTGTGCAATGGGCAGTGTTGCAGTGGATAGTGTACAATGGGCAGTGTTGTAGTGGATTGTGTACAATGGGCAGTGTTGTAGTGGATAGTGTACAATGGGCAGTGTTGTAGTGGATAGTGTACAATGGGCAGTGTTGTAGTAGATAGTGTACAATGGGCAGTGTTGTAGTGGATAGTGTACAATGGGCAGTGTTGTAGTGGATAGTGTACAATGGGCAGTGTTGTAGTGGATAGTGTACAATGGGCAGTGTTGTAGTGGATAGTGTACAATGGGCAGTGTTGTAGTGGATAGTGTGCAATGGGCAGTGTTGTAGTGGATAGTGTGCAATGGGCAGTGTTGTAGTGGATAGTGTACAATGGGCAGTGTTGTAGTGGATAGTGTGCAATGGGCAGTGTTGTAGTGGATAGTGTGCAATGGGCAGTGTTGTAGTGGATAGTGTACAATGGGCAGTGTTGTAGTGGATAGTGTACAATGGGCAGTGTTGTAGTGGATAGTGTACAATGGGCAGTGTTGTAGTAGATAGTGTACAATGGGCAGTGTTGTAGTGGATAGTGTGCAATGGGCAGTGTTGTAGTGGATAGTGTACAATGGGCAGTGTTGTAGTTGATAGTGTACAATGGGCAGTGTTGTAGTGGATAGTGTGCAATGGGCAGTGTTGCAGTGGATAGTGTACAATGGGAAGTGTTGTAGTGGATTGTGTACAATGGGCAGTGTTGTAGTGGAGATTGTACAATGGGCTGTGTTTTATAGTTAGTGTACAATGGGCAGTGTTGTAGTAGATAGTGTACAATGGGCAGTGTTGTAGTGGATAGTGTACAATGGGCAGTGTTGTAGTGGATAGTGTACAATGGGCAGTGTTGTAGTGGATAGTGTACAATGGGCAGTGTTGTAGTGGATAGTGTACAATGGGCAGTGTTGTAGTGGATAGTGAGCAATGGGCAGTGTTGTAGTGGATAGTGTACAATGGGCAGTGTTGTAGTGGATAGTGTGCAATGGGCAGTGTTGTAGTGGATAGTGTGCAATGGGCAGTGTTGTAGTGGATAGTGTACAATGGGCAGTGTTGTAGTGGATAGTGTACAATGGGCAGTGTTGTAGTGGATAGTGTGCAATGGGCAGTGTTGTAGTGGATAGTGTACAATGGGCAGTGTTGTAGTGGATAGTGTACAATGGGCAGTGTTGTAGTGGATAGTGTACAATGGGCAGTGTTGTAGTGGATAGTGTACAATGGGCAGTGTTGTAGTGGATAGTGTACAATGGGCAGTGTTGTAGTGGATAGTGTACAATGGGCAGTGTTGTAGTGGATAGTGTACAATGGGCAGTGTTGTAGTGGATAGTGTACAATGGGCAGTGTTGTAGTGGATAGTGTACAATGGGCAGTGTTGTAGTGGATAGTGTACAATGGGCAGTGTTGTAGTGGATAGTGTACAATGGGCAGTGTTGTAGTGGATAGTGTACAATGGGCAGTGTTGTAGTGGATAGTGTACAATGGGCAGTGTTGTAGTGGATAGTGTACAATGGGCAGTGTTGTAGTGGATAGTGTACAATGGGCAGTGTTGTAGTGGATAGTGTACAATGGGCAGTGTTGTAGTGGATAGTGTACAATGGGCAGTGTTGTAGTGGATAGTGTACAATGGGCAGTGTTGTAGTGGATAGTGTACAATGGGCAGTGTTGTAGTGGATAGTGTACAATGGGCAGTGTTGTAGTGGATAGTGTACAATGGGCAGTGTTGTAGTGGATAGTGTGCAATGGGCAGTGTTGTAGTGGATAGTGTACAATGGGCAGTGTTGTAGTGGATAGTGTACAATGGGCAGTGTTGTAGTGGATAGTGTACAATGGGCAGTGTTGTAGTGGATAGTGTACAATGGGCAGTGTTGTAGTGGATAGTGTACAATGGGCAGTGTTGTAGTGGATAGTGTGCAATGGGCAGTGTTGTAGTGGATAGTGTACAATGGGCAGTGTTGTAGTGGATAGTGTACAATGGGCAGTGTTGTAGTGGATAGTGTACAATGGGCAGTGTTGTAGTAGATAGTGTACAATGGGCAGTGTTGTAGTGGATAGTGTGCAATGGGCAGTGTTGTAGTGGATAGTGTACAATGGGCAGTGTTGTAGTTGATAGTGTGCAATGGGCAGTGTTGTAGTGGATAGTGTACAATGGGCAGTGTTGTAGTGGCTAGTGTACAATGGGCAGTGTTGTAGTGGATAGTGTACAATGGGCAGTGTTGTAGTGGATAGTGTACAATGGGCAGTGTTGTAGTGGATAGTGTACAATGGGCAGTGTTGTAGTGGATAGTGTGCAATGGGCAGTGTTGTAGTGGATAGTGTACAATGGGCAGTGTTGTAGTAGATAGTGTACAATGGGCAGTGTTGTAGTGGCTAGTTTACAATGGGCAGTGTTGTAGTGGATTGTGAACAATGGGCAGTGTTGCAGTGGATAGTGTGCAATGGGCAGTGTTGTTGTGGATAGTGTACAATGGGCAGTGTTGTAGTGGAGAGTGTGCAATGGGCAGCGTTGTAGTGGATAGTTTACAATGGGCAGTGTTGTAGTAGATAGTGTACAATGGGCAGTGTTGCAGTGGATATTGTGCAATGGGCAGTGTTGTAGTGGACATTGTGCAATGGGCAGTGTTGTAGTGGATAGTGTGCAATGGGCAGTGTTGTAGTGGATAGTGTGCAATGGGCAGTGTTGTAGTGGATAGTGTACAATGGGCAGTGTTGTAGTGGATAGTGTGCAATGGGCAGTGTTGTAGTGGATAGTGTACAATGGGCAGTGTTGTAGTGGATAGTGTACAATGGGCAGTGTTGTAGTGGATAGTGTGCAATGGGCAGTGTTGTAGTGGATAGTGTACAATGGGCAGTGTTGTAGTGGATAGTGTGCAATGGGCAGTGTTGTAGTAGATAGTGTGCAATGGGCAGTGTTGTAGTGGATAGTGTACAATGGGCAGTGTTGTAGTGGATAGTGTACAATGGGCAGTGTTGTAGTGGATAGTGTGCAATGGGCAGTGTTGTAGTGGATAGTGTACAATGGGCAGTGTTGTAGTGGATAGTGTACAATGGGCAGTGTTGTAGTGGATAGTGTAGCAATGGGCAGTGTTGTAGTGGATAGTGTACAATGGGCAGTGTTGTAGTAGATAGTGTACAATGGGCAGTGTTGTAGTGGATAGTGTACAATGGGCAGTGTTGTAGTGGATAGTGTACAATGGGCAGTGTTGTAGTGGATAGTGACAATGGGCAGTGTTGTAGTGGATAGTGTAGCAATGGGCAGTGTTGTAGTGGATAGTGTGCAATGGGCAGTGTTGTAGTGGATAGTGACAATGGGCAGTGTTGTAGTGGATAGTGAGCAATGGGCAGTGTTGTAGTGGATAGTGTACAATGGGCAGTGTTGTAGTGGATAGTGTGCAATGGGCAGTGTTGTAGTGGATAGTGTACAATGGGCAGTGTTGTAGTTGATAGTGTACAATGGGCAGTGTTGTAGTGCATATTGTGCAATGAACAGTGTTGCAGTGGATAGTGTACTATGGGCAGTGTTGTAGTGGATTGTGTGCAATGGGCAGTGTTGTAGTGGATAGTGTACTATGGGAAGTGTTGTAGTGGATTGTGTACAATGGGCAGCGTTGTAGTGGAGATTGTACAATGGGCTTTGTTTTATAGTTAGTGTACAATGGGCAGTGTTGTAGTAGATAGTGTACAATGGGCAGTGTTGTAGTGGATAGTGTACAATGGGCAGTGTTGTAGTGGATAGTGTACAATGGGCAGTGTTGTAGTGGATAGTGTGCAATGGGCAGTGTTGTAGTGGATAGTGTACAATGGGCAGTGTTGTAGTTGATAGTGTACAATGGGCAGCGTTGTAGTGGATAGTGTACAATGGGCAGTGTTGTAGTGGATAGTGTGCAATGGGCAGTGTTGTATTGGATAGTGGGCCATGGGCAGTGTTGTAGTGGATAGTGTACAATGGGCTGTGTTGTAGTGGATAGTGTGCAATGGGCAGTGTTGTAGTGGATAGTGTACAATGGGCAGTGTTGTAGTGGACAGTGTACAATGGGCAGTGTTTTAGTGGATAGTATGCATTGGGCAGTGTTGTAGTGGATAGTGTACAATGGGCAGTGTTGTAGTGGATAGTGTACAATGGGCAGTGTTGTAGTGGATAGTGTACAATGGGCAGTGTTGTAGTGGATAGTGTACAATGGACAGTGTTGTAGAGGATAGTGTACAATGGGCAGTGTTGTAGTGGATAGTGTACAATGGGCAGTGTTGTAGTGGATAGTGTACAATGGGCAGTGTTGTAGTGGATAGTGTGCACTTGGCAGTGTTGTAGTAGATAGTGTACAATGGGCAGTGTTGTAGTGGATAGTGTACAATGGGCAGTGTTGTAGTGGATAGTGTGCAATGGGCAGTGTTGTAGTGGATAGTGTGCAATGGGCAGTGTTGTAGTGGATAGTGAGCAATGGGCAGTGTTGTAGTGGATAGTGTGCAATGGGCAGTGTTGTAGTAGATAGTGTACAATGGGCAGTGTTGTAGTGGATAGTGTGCAATGGGCAGTGTTGTAGTGGATAGTGTACAATGGGCAGTGTTGTAGTGGATAGTGTGCAATGGGCAGTGTTGTAGTAGATAGTGAGCAATGGGCAGTGTTGTAGTGGATAGTGTGCAATGGGCAGTGTTGTAGTAGTTAGTGTGCAATGGGCATTGTTGTTGTTGATAGTGTGCAATGGGCAGTGTTTTAGTTGATAGTGTACAACGGGGAGTGTTGTAGTGGATAGTGTACAATGGGCAGTGTTGTAGTGGATAGTGTACAATGGGCAGTGTTGTAGTGGATAGTGTACAATGGGCAGTGTTGTAGTGGATAGTGTACAATGGGCAGTGTTGTAGTGGATAGTGGGCAATGGGCAGTGTTGTAGTGGATAGTGTGTAATGGGCAGTGTTGTAGTAGATAGTGTGCAATGGGCAGTGTTGTAGTGGATAGTGTACAATGGGCAGTGTTGTAGTGGATAGTGTACAATGGGCAGTGTTGTAGTGGATAGTGTGCAATGGGCAGTGTTGTAGTGGATAGTGTGCAATGGGCAGTGTTGTAGTAGATAGTGTGCAATGGGCAGTGTTGTAGTGGATAGTGTACAATGGGCAGTGTTGTAGTAGATAGTGTACAATGGGCAGTGTTGTAGTGGATAGTGTGCAATGGGCAGTGTTGTAGTGGATAGTGTACAATGGGCAGTGTTGTAGTGGATAGTGTACAATGGGCAGTGTTGTAGTGGATAGTGACAATGGGCATTCTTGTAGTGGATAGTGTACAATGGGCAGTGTTGTAGTAGATAGTGTACAATGGGCAGTGTTGTAGTGGATAGTGTACAATGGGCAGTGTTGTAGTGGATAGTGTACAATGGGCAGTGTTGTAGTGGATAGTGAGCAATGGGCAGTGTTGTAGTGGATAGTGAGCAATGGGCAGTGTTGTAGTGGATAGTGTACAATGGGCAGTGTTGTAGTGGATAGTGTACAATGGGCAGTGTTGTAGTGGATAGTGTACAATGGGCAGTGTTGTAGTGGATAGTGTGCAATGGGCAGTGTTGTAGTGTATAGTGTGCAATGGGCAGTGTTGTAGTGGATAGTGTGCAATGGGCAGTGTTGTAGTAGATAGTGTGCAATGGAAAGTGTTGTAGTGGATAGTGAGCAATTGGCAGTGTTGCAGTAGATAGTGTACAATGGGCTGTGTTTTAGTGGATAGTGTGCAATGGGCAGTGTTGTAGTGGATAGTGTGCAATGGGCAGTGTTGTAGTAGATATTGTACAATGGGCAGTGTTGTAGTGGATAGTGTACAATGGGCAGTGTTGTAGTAGATAGTGTACAATGGGCAGTGTTGTAGTAGATAGTGTGCAATGGGCAGTGTTGTAGTGGATAGTGTGCAATGGGCAGTGTTGTAGTAGATAGTGTACAATGGGCAGTGTTGTAGTGGATAGTGTGCAATGGGCAGTGTTGTAGTGGATAGTGTACAATGGGCAGTGTTGTAGTGGATAGTGTGCAATGGGCAGTGTTGTTGTGGATAGTGTACAATGGGCAGTGTTGTAGTGGATAGTGTGCAATGGGCAGTGTTTTAGTAGATAGTGTACCATGGGCAGTGTTGTAGTGGATAGTGTACAATTGGCAGTGTTGTAGTGGATAGTGTACAATGGGCAGTGTTGTAGTGGATAGTGTACAATGGGCAGTGTTGTAGTGGATAGTGTGCAATGGGCAGTGTTGTAGTGGATAGTGTGCAATGGGCAGTGTTGTAGTGGATAGTGTACAATGGGCAGTGTTGTAGTAGATAGTGTACAATGGGCAGTGTTGTAGTAGATAGTCTACAATGGGCAGTGTTGTAGTAGATAGTGTACAATGGGCAGTGTTGTAGTGGATAGTGAGCAATGGGCAGTGTTGTAGTAGATAGTGTACAATGGGCAGTGTTGTAGTGGATAGTGTGCAATGGGCAGTGTTGTAATAGATAGTGTGCAATTTACAGTGTTGTAGTTGATAGTGTGCAATGGGCAGTGTTGTAGTGGATAGTGTACAATGGGCAGTGTTGTAGTGGATAGTGTACAATGGGCAGTGTTGTAGTGGATAGTGTACAATGGGCAGTGTTGTAGTTGATAGTGTACAATGGGCAGTGTTGTAGTGGATAGTGTGCAATGGGCGGTGTTGCAGTGGATAGTGTACAATGGGAAGTGTTGTAGTGGATTGTGTACAATGGGCAGTGTTGTAGTGGAGATTGTACAATGGGCTGTGTTGTAGTAGTTAGTGTACAATGGGCAGTGTTGTAGTAGATAGTGTGCAATGGGCAGTGTTGTAGTAGATAGTGTACAATGGGCAGTGTTGTAGTGGATAGTGTACAATGGGCAGTGTTGTAGTGGATAGTGTACAATGGGCAGTGTTGTAGTGGATAGTGTGCAATGGGCAGTGTTGTAGTGGATAGTGTACAATGGGCAGTGTTGTAGTGGATAGTGTGCAATGGGCAGTGTTGTAGTAGATAGTGTGCAATGGGCAGTGTTGTAGTTGATAGTGTGCAATGGGCAGTGTTGTAGTCGATAGTGTACAATGGGCAGTGTTGTAGTGGATAGTGTGCAATGGGCAGTGTTGTAGTGGATAGTGTGCAATGGGCAGTGTTGTAGTGGATAGTGTACAATGGGCAGTGTTGTAGTGGATAGTGTGCAATGGGCAGTGTTGTAGTAGATAGTGTGCAATGGGCAGTGTTGTAGTGGATAGTGTACAATGGGCAGTGTTGTAGTGGATAGTGTCAATGGGCAGTGTTGTAGTGGATAGTGTGCAATGGGCAGTGTTGTAGTGGATAGTGTGCAATGGGCAGTGTTGTAGTGGATAGTGTACAATGGGCAGTGTTGTAGTGGATAGTGTGCAATGGGCAGTGTTGTAGTAGATAGTGTGCAATGGGCAGTGTTGTAGTGGATAGTGTACAATGGGCAGTGTTGTAGTAGATAGTGTACAATGGGCAGTGTTGTAGTAGATAGTGTACAATGGGCAGTGTTGTAGTAGATAGTGTACAATGGGCAGTGTTGTAGTGGATAGTGTACAATGGGCAGTGTTGTAGAAGATAGTGTACAATGGGCAGTGTTGTAGTGGATAGTGTAGCAATGGGCAGTGTTGTAGTGGATAGTGTACAATGGGCAGTGTTGTAGTGGATAGTGTGCAATGGGCAGTGTTGTAGTTGATAGTGTACAATGGGCAGTGTTGTAGTGGATAGTGTACAATGGGCAGTGTTGTAGTGGATAGTGTACAATGGGCAGTGTTGTAGTGGATAGTGTGCAATGGGCAGTGTTGTAGTGGATAGTGTACAATGGGCAGTGTTGTAGTGGATAGTGTACAATGGGCAGTGTTGTAGTGGATAGTGTACAATGGGCAGTGTTGTAGTGGATAGTGTACAATGGGCAGTGTTGTAGTGGATAGTGTACAATGGGCAGTGTTGTAGTAGATAGTGTACAATGGGCAGTGTTGTAGTGGATAGTGTACAATGGGCAGTGTTGCAGTGGATAGTGTACAATGGGCAGTGTTGTAGTGGATAGTGTACAATGGGCAGTGTTGTAGTGGATAGTGTACAATGGGCAGTGTTGTAGTAGATAGTGTACAATGGGCAGTGTTGTAGTGGATAGTGTGCAATGGGCAGTGTTGTAGTGGATAGTGTACAATGGGCAGTGTTGTAGTGGAGATTGTGCAATGGGCAGTGTTGTAGTGGATAGTGTGCAATGGGCAGTGTTGTAGTGGATAGTGTGCAATGGGCAGTGTTGTAGTAGATAGTGTACAATGGGCAGTGTTGTAGTGGATAGTGTGCAATGGGCAGTGTTGTAGTGGATAGTGTACAATGGGCAGTGTTGTAGTGGATAGTGTACAATGGGCAGTGTTGTAGTGGATAGTGTACAATGGGCAGTGTTGTAGTTGATAGTGTGCAATGGGCAGTGTTGTAGTAGATAGTGTGCAATGGGCAGTGTTGTAGTGGATAGTGTGCCATGGGCAGTGTTGTAGTGGAGAGTGTGCTTTGGGCAGTGTTGTAGTGGATAGTGTACAATGGGCAGTGTTGTAGTGGATAGTGTACAATGGGCCGTGTTGTACAGGATACTGTACAATGGGCAGTGTTGTAGTGGATAGTTTACAACGGGCAGGGTTTTATTGGAGAGTGTGAAATGGGCAGTGTTGTAGTGGATAGTGTACAATGGGCAGTGTTGTAGTAGATAGTGTACAATGGGCAATGTTGTAGTGGATAGTGTACAATGGGCAGTGTCGTAGTGGATAGTGGGCAATGGGCAGTGTTGTAGTGGATAGTGTGCAATGGGCAGTATTGTAGTAGATAGTGTGCAATGGGCAGTGTTGTAGTGGATAGTGTACAATGGGCAGTGTTGTAGTGGATAGTGTACAATGGGCAGTGTTGTAGTGGAGAGTGTACAATGGGCAGTGTTGTAGTGGATAGTGTACAATGGGCAGTGTTGTGGTGGATAGTGTGCAATGTGCAGTGTTGTAGTGGATAGTGTACAATGGGCAGTGTTGTAGTGGATAGTGTGCAATGGGCAGTGTTGTAGTAGATAGTGTGCAATGGGCAGTGTTGTAGTGGATAGTGTACAATGGGCAGTGTTGTAGTAGATAGTGTACAATGGGCAGTGTTGTAGTGGATAGTGTGCAATGGGCAGTGTTGTAGTGGATAGTGTACAATGGGCAGTGTTGTAGTGGATAGTTTACAACGGGCAGTGTTGTAGTGGAGAGTGTGCAATAGGCAGTGTTGTAGTGGATAGTGTACAATGGGCAGTGTTGTAGTAGATAGTGTACAATGGGCAGTGTTGTAGTGGATAGTGTACAATGGGCAGTGTTGTAGTGGATAGTGTACAATGGGCAGTGTTGTAGTGGATAGTGACAATGGGCAGTGTTGTAGTGGATAGTGTACAACGGGGAGTCTTGTAGTGGATAGTGTAAAATGGGCAGTGTTGTAGTGGATAGTGTACAATGGGCAGTGTTGTAGTGGATAGTGTACAATGGGCAGTGTTGTAGTGGATAGTGTACAATGGGCAGTGTTGAAGTGGAAAGTGTGCAATGGGCAGTGTTGTAGTGGATAGTGTACAATGGGCAGTGTTGTAGTGGATAGTGTAAATGGGCAGTGTTGTAGTGGATAGTGGGCAATGGGCAGTGTTGTAGTAGGATAGTGTGCAATGGGCAGTGTTGTAGTGGATAGTGTACAATGGGCAGTGTTGTAGTGGATAGTGTACAATGGGCAGTGTTGTAGTGGATAGTGAGCAATGGGCAGTGTTGTAGTGGATAGTGTACAATGGGCAGTGTTGTAGTGGATAGTGTGCAATGGGCAGTGTTGTAGTAGATAGTGTGCAATGGGCAGTGTTGTAGTGGATAGTGAGCAATGGGCAGTGTTGTAGTGGATAGTGTGCAATGGGCAGTGTTGTAGTGGATAGTGTACAATGGGCAGTGTTGTAGTGGATAGTGTACAATGGGCAGTGTTGTAGTGGATAGTGTACAATGGGCAGTGTTGTAGTGGATAGTGTACAATGGGCAGTGTTGTAGTGGATAGTGTGCAATGGGCAGTGTTGTAGTTGATAGTGTACAATGGGCAGTGTTGTAGTGATAGTGTACAATGGGCAGTGTTGTAGTGGATAGTGTACAATGGGCAGTGTTGTAGTTGATAGTGTGCAATGGGCAGTGTTGTAGTGGATAGTGTGCAATGGGCAGTGTTGTAGTGGATAGTGTGCAATGGGAAGTGTTGTAGTGGATAGTGTACAATGGGCAGTGTTGTAGTGGATAGTGTACAATGGGCAGTGTTGTAGTGGATAGTGTACAATGGGCAGTGTTGTAGTGGATAGTTTACAATGGGCAGTGTTGTGGTGGATAGTGTGCAATGTGAAGTGTTGTAGTAGATACTATACAATGGGCAGTGTTATAGTGGATAGTGTGCAATGGGCAGTGTTGTAGTAGATAGTGTGCAATGGGCAGTGTTGTAGTGGATAGTGTACAATGGGCAGTGTTGTAGTAGATAGTGTACAATGGGCAGTGTTGTAGTGGATAGTGTACAATGGGCAGTGTTGTAGTGGATAGTGTACAATGGGCAGTGTTGTAGTGGATAGTGTACAATGGGCAGTGTTGTAGTGGATAGTGAGCAATGGGAAGTGTTGTAGTGGATAGTGTACAATGGGCAGTGTTGTAGTGGATAGTGTACAATTGGCAGTGTTGTAGTTGATAGTGTACAATGGGCAGTGTTGTAGTGGATAGTGACAATGGGCAGTGTTGTAGTGGATAGTGTGCAATGGGCAGTGTTGTAGTGGATAGTGTGCAATGGGCAGTGTTGTAGTGGATAGTGTACAATGGGCAGTGTTGTAGTGGAGAGTGTACAATGGGCAGTGTTGTAGTCGATACTGTGCAATGGACAGTGTTGTAGTGGAGATTGTGCAATGGGCAGTGTTGTAGTGGATAGTGTGCAATGGGCAGTGTTTTAGTAGATAGAGTGCAATGGGCAGTGTTGTAGTGGATAGTGTGCAATGGGCAGTGTTGTAGGAGATAGTGTACAATGGGCAGTGTTGTAGTGGAGAGTGTGCAATGGGCAGTGTTGTAGTGGATAGTGTGCAATGGGCAGTGTTGTAGTAGATAGTGTACAATGGGCAGTGTTGTAGTGGATAGTGTACAATGGGCAGTGTTGTAGTGGATAGTGTACAATGGGCAGTGTTGTAGTAGATAGTGTGCAATGGGCAGTGTTGTAGTAGATAGTGTACAATGGGCAGTGTTGTAGTGGATAGTGTACAATGGGCAGTGTTGTAGTTGATAGTGTGCAATGGGCAGTGTTGTAGTAGATAGTGTACAATGGGCAGTGTTGTAGTGGATAGTGTGCAATGGGCAGTGTTGTAGTGGATAGTGTACAATGGGCAGTGTTGTAGTGGAGATTGTACAATGGGCTGTGTTGTAGTAGTTAGTGTACAATGGGCAGTGTTGTAGTAGATAGTGTACAAGGGAAGTGTTGTAGAAGATAGTGTACAATGGGCAGTGTTGTAGTGGATAGTGTACAATGGGCAGTGTTGTAGTGGATAGTGAGCAATGGGCAGTGTTGTAGTGGGTAGTGTAAAATGGGCAGTGTTGTAGTGGATAGTGTGCAATGGGCAGTGTTGTAGTGGATAGTGTACAATGGGCAGTGTTGTAGTGGATAGTGTACAATGGGCAGTGTTGTAGTGGATAGTGTACAATGGGCAGTGTTGTAGTAGATAGTGTACAATGGGCAGTGTTGTAGTAGATAGTGTACAATGGGCAGTGTTGTAGTGGATAGTGAGCAATGGGCAGTGTTGTAGTAGATAGTGTGCAATGGGCAGTGTTGTAGTGGATAGTGTGCCATGGGCAGTGTTGTAGTGGATAGTGTGCTTTGGGCAGTGTTGTAGTGGATAGTCTACAATGGGCAGTGTTGTAGTGGATAGTGTACAATGGGCAGTGTTGTAGTGGATAGTGTACAATGGGCAGTGTTGTAGTGGATAGTGTACAATGGGCAGTGTTGTACAGGATACTGTACAATGGGCAGTGTTGTAGTAGATAGTGTGCAATGGGCAGTGTTGTAGTAGATAGTGTACAATGGGCAGTGTTGTAGTGGATAGTGTACAATGGGCAGTGTTGTAGTAGATAGTGTACAATGGGCAGTGTTGTAGTGGATAGTGTACAATGGGCAGTGTTGTAGTAGATAGTGTACAATGGGCAGTGTTGTAGTGGATAGTGTGCAATGGGCAGTGTTGTAGTAGATAGTGTACAATGGGCAGTGTTGTAGTGGATAGTGTACAATGGGCAGTGTTGTAGTGGATAGTGAGCAATGGGCAGTGTTGTAGTGGATAGTGTGCAATGGGCAGTGTTGTAGTGGATAGTGTACAATGGGCAGTGTTGTAGTGGATAGTGTACAATGGGCAGTGTTGTAGTGGAGAGTGTGCAATGGGCAGTGTTGTAGTGGATAGTGTACAATGGGCAGAGTTGTAGTGGATAGTGTGCAATGGGCAGTGTTGTAGTAGATAGTGTGCAATGGGCAGTGTTGTAGTGGATAGTGAGCAATGGGCAGTGTGGTAGTAGATATTGTGCATTGGGCAGTGTTGTAGTGGATAGTGTGCAATGGGCAGTGTTGTAGTGGATAGTGTGCAATGGGCAGTGTTGTAGTAGATAGTGTACAATGGGCAGTGTTGTAGTGGATAGTGTACAATGGGCAGTGTTGTAGTAGATAGTGTACAATGGGCAGTGTTGTAGTAGATAGTGTGCAATGGGCAGTGTTGTAGTAGATAGTGTGCAATGGGCAGTGTTGTAGTAGATAGTGTACAATGGGCAGTGTTGTAGTGGATAGTGTGCAATGGGCAGTGTTGTAGTAGATAGTGTACAATGGGCAGTGTTGTAGTGGATAGTGTGCAATGGGCAGTGTTGTAGTGGATAGTGTACAATGGGCAGTGTTGTAGTGGATTGTGTACAATGGGCAGCGTTGTAGTGGATAGTGTACAATGGCAGTGTTGTAGTTGATAGTGTACAATGGGCAGTGTTGTAGTGGATAGTGTACAATGGGCAGTGTTGTAGTGGATAGTGTACAATGGGCAGTGTTGTAGTTGATAGTGTGCAATGGG
This sequence comes from Carcharodon carcharias, assembly GCF_017639515.1. Lineage (NCBI taxonomy): Eukaryota > Metazoa > Chordata > Chondrichthyes > Lamniformes > Lamnidae > Carcharodon > Carcharodon carcharias. Next base: position 369,466 of record NC_054508.1, read on the forward strand.
CAGTGTTGTAGTGGATAGTGTACAATGGGCAGTGTTGTAGTGGATAGTGTGCAATGGGCAGTGTTGTAGTGGATAGTGTACAATGGGCAGTGTTGTAGTGGATAGTGTACAATGGGCAGTGTTGTAGTAGATAGTGTACAATGGGCAGTGTTGTAGTAGATAGTGTACAATGGGCAGTGTTGTAGTAGATAGTGTACAATGGGCAGTGTTGTAGTGGATAGTGAGCAATGGGCAGTGTTGTAGTAGATAGTGTGCAATGGGCAGTGTTGTAGTGGATAGTGTGCAATGGGCAGTGTTGTAGTGGATAGTGTGCAATGGGCAGTGTTGTAGTAGATAGTGTACAATGGGCAGTGTTGTAGTGGATAGTGTGCAATGGGCAGTGTTGTAGTGGAGAGTGTACAATGGGCAGTGTTGTAGTGGATAGTGTACAATTGGCAGTGTTGTAGTGGATAGTGTACAATGGGCAGTGTTGTAGTGGATAGTGTACAATGGCAGTGTTGTAGTGGATAGTGTACATTGGGCAGTGTTGTAGTGGATAGTGTACAATGGGCAGTGTTGTAGTGGATAGTGAGCAATGGGCTGTTTTGTAGTGGATAGTGTACAATGGGCAGTGTTGTAGTGGATAGTGTGCAATGGGCAGTGTTGTAGTGGATAGTGAGCAATGGGCAGTGTTGTAGTGGATAGTGTACAATGGGCAGTGTTGTAGTAGATAGTGTACAATGGGCAGTGTTGTAGTAGATAGTGTACAATGGGCAGTGTTGTAGTAGATAGTGTACAATGGGCAGTGTTGTAGTGGATAGTGAGCAATGGGCAGTGTTGTAGTAGATAGTGTGCAATGGGCAGTGTTGTAGTGGATAGTGTGCAATGGGCAGTGTTGTAGTGGATAGTGTGCAATGGGCAGTGTTGTAGTGATAGTGTGCAATGGGCAGTGTTGTAGTGGATAGTGTGCAATGGGCAGTGTTGTAGTGGATAGTGTACAATGGGCAGTGTTGTAGTGGATAGTGTACAATGGGCAGTGTTGTAGTGGATAGTGTACAATGGGCAGTGTTGTAGTTGATAGTGTGCAATGGGCAGTGTTGTAGTTTATAGTGTACAATGGGCAGTGTTGTAGTGGATAGTGTACAATGGGCAGTGTTGTAGTAGATAGTGTACAATGGGCAGTGTTGTAGTGGATAGTGTACAATGGGCAGTGTTGTAGTTGATAGTGGGCAATGGGCAGTGTTGTAGTGGATAGTGTGCAATGGGCAGTGTTGTAGTAGATAGTGTGCAATGGGCAGTGTTGTAGTGGATAGTGTACAATGGGCAGTGTTGTAGTGGATGTTGTACAATGGGCAGTGTTGTAGTGGATAGTGTACAATGGGCAGTGTTGTAGTGGATAGTTTACAATGGGCAGTGTTGTGGTGGATAGTGTGCAATGTGCAGTGTTGTAGTGGATAGTATACAATGGGCAGTGTTGTAGTGGATAGTGTGCAATGGGCAGTGTTGTAGTATAGTGTGCAATGGGCAGTGTTGTAGTGGATAGTGTACAATGGGCAGTGTTGTAGTAGATAGTGTACAATGGGCAGTGTTGTAGTGGATAGTGTGCAATGGGCAGGGTTGTAGTGGATAGCGTACAATGGGCAGTGTTGTAGTAGAAAGTGCACAATGGGCAGTGTTGTAGTGGATAGTGAGCAATGGGCAGTGTTGTAGTGGATAGTGTACAATGGGCAGTGTTGTAGTAGATAGTGTACAATGGGCAGTGTTGTAGATGATAGTGCTACAATGGGCAGTGTTTTAGTGGATAGTGAGCAATGGGCTGTGTTGTAGTGGATTGTCAGCAAAGGGCAGTGATGTAGTGGATAATGAAGCAATGGGCAGTGTTGTAGTGGATAGTGTAACACTGGGCAAGTGTAGTCGTAGATAGTGTGCAATGTGCCCTTCTCTGTGTAGTGGGTAGAGTAAAATGGGCAGTTTTGTAGTGGATAGTGTGCAACTGGGCAGTGTTGTAGTAGATAGTGTAGCAATGGGCAGTGTTGTAGTTGATAGTGTGCCAATGGCAGGTTTTTGTTGTCTTTGTGCAATGGGTTAGTGTTGTGGTGGATAGTGTACAATGGCGCAGTGTTGTAGTGGTTAGTGTGCAATGGTCAGTTTTGTATGGATAGTGTGGCTATTGGGCAGTGTTGTAGCGGATAGTGTGCAATGGGCAGTGTTGTATTGGATAGTGACCTTGGGCAGTGTTGTAGTGGATAGGTTACAATGGGATGTGTTGTAGTAGATAGTGTGCAATGGGCAGTGTTGTAGTAGATAGTGTGCAATGGGCAGTGTTGTAGTAGATAGTGTACAATGGGCAGTGTTGTAGTGGATAGTGTGCAATGGGCAGTGTTGTAGTGGATAGTGTACAATGGGCAGTGTTGTAGTGGAGAGTGTGCAATGGGCAGTGTTGTAGTGGATAGTGTACAATGGGCAGTGTTGTAGTGGATAGTGTACAATGGGCAGTGTTGTAGTAGTTAGTGTACAATGGGCAGTGTTGTAGTGGATAGTGTACAATGGGCAGTGTTGTAGTGGATAGTGTACAATGGGCAGTGTTGTAGTGGATAGTGTACAATGGGCAGTGTTGTAGTAGATAGTGAGCAATGGGCAGTGTTGTAGTGGAGAGTGTGCAATGGGCAGTGTTGTATTGGATAGTTTACAATGGGCAGTGTTGTAGTGGATAGTGAGCAATGGGCAGTGTTGTAGTGGATAGTGTACAATGGGCAGTGTTGTAGTAGATAGTGTTCAATGGGCAGTGTTGTAGTAGATAGTGTACAATGGGCAGTGTTGTAGTAGATAGTGTACAATGGGCAGTGTTGTAGTGGATAGTGAGCAATGGGCAGTGTTGTAGTAGATAGTGTGCAATGGGCAGTGTTGTAGTGGATAGTGTGCAATGGGCAGTGTTGTAGTGGATAGTGTGCAATGGGCAGTGTTGTAGTGATAGTGTGCAATGGGCAGTGTTGTAGTGGATAGTGTGCAATGGGCAGTGTTGTAGTGGATAGTGTACAATGGGCAGTGTTGTAGTGGATAGTGTACAATGGGCAGTGTTGTAGTGGATAGTGTACAATGGGCAGTGTTGTAGTAGATAGTGTGCAATGGGCAGTGTTGTAGTGGATAGTGTACAATGGGCAGTGTTGTAGTGGATAGTGTACAATGGGCAGTGTTGTAGTAGATAATGTACAATGGGCAGTGTTGTAGTGGATAGTGTACAATGGGCAGTGTTGTAGTAGATAGTGTACAATGGGCAGTGTTGTAGTAGATAGTGTGCAATGGGCAGTGTTGTAGTAGATAGTGTACAATGGGCAGTGTTGTAGTGGATAGTGTACAATGGGCAGTGTTGTAGTGGATAGTGTACAATGGGCAGTGTTGTAGAAGATAGTGTACAATGGGCAGTGTTGTAGTGGATAGTGACAATGGGCAGTGTTGTAGTGGATAGTGTGCAATGGGCAGTGTTGTAGTGGAGAGTGTACAATGGGCAGTGTTGTAGTGGATAGTGTACAATGGGCAGTGTTGTAGTGGATAGTGTGCAATGGGCAGTGTTGTAGTGGATAGTGTGCAATGTGCAGTGTTGTTGTGGATAGTGTGCAATGGGCAGTGTTGTAGTGGATAGTGTGCAATGGGCAGTGTTGTAGTGGATAGTGAGCAATGGGCAGTGTTGTAGTAGATAGTGTACAATGGGCAGTGTTGTAGTGGATAGTGTGCAATGGGCAGTGTTGTAGTGGATAGTGTGCAATGGGCAGTGTTGTAGTAGATAGTGTACAATGGGCAGTGTTGTAGTGGATAGTGTACAATGGGCAGTGTTGTAGTAGATAGTGTACAATGGGCAGTGTTGTAGTAGATAGTGTGCAATGGGCAGTGTTGTAGTGGATAGTGTGCAATGGGCAGTGTTGTAGTAGATAGTGTACAATGGGCAGTGTTGTAGTGGAGAGTGTGCAATGGGCAGTGTTGTAGTAGATAGTGTACAATGGGCAGTGTTGTAGTGGATAGTGTGCAATGGGCAGTGTTGTAGTGGATAGTGTACAATGGGCAGTGTTGTAGTGGATAGTGTACAATGGGCAGTGTTGTAGTAGATAGTGTACAATGGCAGTGTTGTAGTGGATAGTGTACAATGGGCAGTGTTGTAGTGGATAGTGTACAATGGGCAGTGTTGTAGTGGATAGTGTACAATGGGCAGTGTTGTAGTAGATAGTGAGCAATGGGCAGTGTTGTAGTAGATAGTGTACAATGGGCAGTGTTGTAGTGGATAGTGAGCAATGGGCAGTGTTGTAGTGGATAGTGAGCAATGGGCAGTGTTGTAGTGGAGAGTGTACAATGGGCAGTGTTGTAGTAGATAGTGTACAATGGGCAGTGTTGTAGTAGATAGTGGGCATTGGGCAGTGTTGTAGTAGATAGTGTGCAAAGGGCAGTGTTGTAGTGGATAGTGAGCAATGGGCAGTGTTGTAGTGGATAGTGAGCAATGGGCAGTGTTGTAGTGGATAGTGTGCAATGGGCAGTGTTGTAGTGGATAGTGTGCAATGGGCAGTGTTGTAGTAGATAGTGTACAATGGGCAGTGTTGTAGTGGAGAGTGTGCAATGGGCAGTGTTGTAGTGGATAGTGTACAATGGGCAGTGTTGTAGTGGATAGTGTACAATGGGCAGTGTTGTAGTAGATAGTGTACAAAGGCAGTGTTGTAGTGGATAGTGTACAATGGCAGTGTTGTAGTGGATAGTGTACAATGGGCAGTGTTGTAGTGGATAGTGTACAATGGGCAGTGTTGTAGTAGATAGTGAGCAATGGGCAGTGTTGTAGTGGATAGTGTACAATGGGCAATGTTGTAGTCGATAGTGGGCAATGGGCAGTGTTGTAGTGGATAGTGAGCAATGGGCAGTGTTGTAGTGGATAGTGTACAATGGGCAGTGTTGTAGTAGATAGTGTACAATGGGCAGTGTTGTAGTGGATAGTGTACAATGGGCAGTGTTGTAGTAGATAGTGTACAATGGGCAGTGTTGTAGTGGATAGTGTACAATGGGCAGTGTTGTAGTAGATAGTGTGCAATGGGCAGTGTTGTAGTGGATAGTGTGCAATGGGCAGTGTTGTAGTGGATAGTGAGCAATTGGCAGTGTTGCAGTAGATAGTGTGCAATGGGCAGTGTTGTAGTGGATAGTGTGCAATGGGCAGTGTTGTAGTGGATAGTGTACAATGGGCAGTGTTGTAGTGGATAGTGTACAATGGGCAGTGTTGTAGTGGATAGTGTACAATGGGCAGTGTTGTAGTAGATAGTGTGCAATGGGCAGTGTTGTAGTAGATAGTGTACAATGGGCAGTGTTGTAGTGGATAGTGTACAATGGGCAGTGTTGTAGTCGATATTGAGCAATGGGCAGTGTGGTAGTGGATAGTGAGCAATGGGCAGTGTTGTAGTGGATAGTGTGCAATGGGCAGTGTTGTAGTGGATAGTGTACAATGGGCAGTGTTGTAGTGGATAGTGTACAATGGGCAGTGTTGTAGTCGATAGTGTGCAATGGGCAGTGTTGTAGTGGATTGTGTGCAATGGGCAGTGTTGTAGTGGATAGTGTGCAATGGGCAGTGTTGTAGTAGATAGTGTGCAATGGGCAGTGTTGTAGTGGATAGTGAGCAATGGGCAGTGTTGTAGTAGATAGTGTACAATGTGCAGTGTTGTAGTCGATAGTGTGCAATGGGCAGTGTTGTAGTGGATAGTGTGCAATGGGCAGTGTTGTAGTGGATAGTGTACAATGGGCAGTGTTGTAGTGGATAGTGAGCAATGGGCAGTGTTGTAGTGGATAGTGAGCAATTGGCAGTGTTGTAGTGGATAGTGTGCAATGGGCAGTGTTGTAGTGGATAGTGTACAATGGGCAGTGTTGTAGTGGATAGTGTACAATGGGCAGTGTTGTAGTGGATAGTGTGCAATGGGCAGTGTTGTAGTGTATAGTGTGCAATGGGCAGTGTTGTAGTGGATAGTGTGCAATGGGCAGTGTTGTAGTAGATAGTGTGCAATGGGCAGTGTTGTAGTGGATAGTGAGCAATTGGCAGTGTTGTAGTAGATAGTGTACAATGGGCAGTGTTGTAGTAGTTAGTGTACAATGGGCAGTGTTGTAGTGGATAGTGTGCAATGGGCAGTGTTGTAGTAGATAATGTACAATGGGCAGTGTCGTAGTGGATAGTGTACAATGGGCAGTGTTGTAGTAGATAGTGTGAAATGGGCAATGTTGTAGTAGATAGTGTGCAATGGGCAGTGTTGTAGTGGAGAGTGTACAATGGGCAGTGTTGTAGTGGATAGTGAGCAATGGGCAGTGTTGTAGTCGGATAGTGTGCAATGGGCAGTGTTGTAGTGGATAGTGTACAATGGGCAGTGTTGTAGTCGGAAGTGTACAATGCGGCAGTGTTGTAGTAGAAAGTTTACAATGGGCTGTGTTGTAGTGGATAGTGTTCAATGGCAGTGTTGTAGTTGATAGTGTGCAATGGGCAGTGTTGTAGTTGATAGTGTGCAATGGGCAGTGTGTAGTTGATAGTGTACAATGGGCAGTGTTGTAGTAGATTAGTGTACAATGGCAGTGTTGTAGTCGATAGTGTGCAATGGGCAGGTTGTTAGTAGATAGTGTGCATGGGCTGTGTTGTAGAGGATAGTGTGCAATGGGCAGTGTTGTAGTTGATAGTGTTCAATGGGCAGTGTTGTAGCTTGATAGTGTACAATGGCAGTTTTGTAGTGGATAGTGTACAATGGGCATTGTTGTAGTAGATAGTGTACAATGGGCAGTGTTGTAGTAGATAGTGTACAATGGGCAGTGTTGTAGTGGATAGTGAGCAATGGGCAGTGTTGTAGTAGATAGTGTGCAATGGGCAGTGTTGTAGTGGATAGTGTGCAATGGGCAGTGTTGTAGTGGAGAGTGTGCAATGGGCAGTGTTGTAGTGATAGTGTGCAATGGGCAGTGTTTTAGTGGATAGTGTGCAATGGGCAGTGTTGTAGTGGATAGTGTACAATGGGCAGTGTTGTAGTGGATAGTGTACAATGGGCCGTGTTGTACAGGATACTGTACAATGGGCAGTGTTGTAGTAGATAGTGTGCAATGGGCAGTGTTGTAGTATATAGTGTACAATGGGCAGTGTTGTAGTGGATAGTGTACAATGGGCAGTGTTGTAGTAGATAATGTACAATGGGCAGTGTTGTAGTGGATAGTGTACAATGGGCAGTGTTGTAGTAGATATTGTACAATGGGCAGTGTTGTAGTAGATAGTGTGCAATGGGCAGTGTTGTAGTAGATAGTGTACAATGGGCAGTGTTGTAGTGGAGAGTGTACAATGGGCAGTGTTGTAGTGGATAGTGTACAATGGGCAGTGTTGTAGTGGATAGTGAGCAATGGGCAGTGTTGTAGTGGATAGTGAGCAATGGGCAGTGTTGTAGTGGAGAGTGTGCAATGGGCAGTGTTGTAGTGGATAGTTTACAATGGGCAGTGTTGTAGTGGATAGTGTACAATGGGCAGTGTTGTAGTGGATAGTGTGCAAAGTGCAGTGTTGTAGTGTATAGTGTACAATGGGCAGTGTTGTAGTGGATAGTGTGCAATGGGCAGTGTTGTAGTAGATAGTGTGCAATGGGAAGTGTTGTAGTGGATAGTGAGCAATTGGCAGTGTTGTAGTAGATAGTGTACAATGGGCTGTGTTGTAGTGGATAGTGTGCAATGGGCAGTGTTGTAGTGGATAGTGTGCAATGGGCAGTGTTGTAGTAGATAGTGTACAATGGGCAGTGTTGTAGTGGATAGTGTGCAATGGGCAGTGTTGTAGTAGATATTGTACAATGGGCAGTGTTGTAGTAGATAGTGTGCAATGGGCAGTGTTGTAGTAGATAGTGTGCAATGGGCAGTGTTGCAGTAGATAATGTACAATGGGCAGTGTTGTAGTGGAGAGTGTGCAATGGGCACTGTTGTAGTAGATAGTGTACAATGGGCAGTGTTGTAGTGGAGAGTGTGCAATGGTCAGTGTTGTAGTGGAGAGTGTACAATGGGCAGTGTTGTTGTGTATAGTGTACAATGGGCAGTGTTGTAGTAGATACTGTACAATGGCAGTGTTGTAGTGGATAATGTACAATGGCTAGTGTTGTAGTGGATAATGTACAATGGGCAGTGTTGTAGTGGAAAGTGTACAATGGGGAGTGTTGTAGTAGATAGTGAGCAATGGGCAGTGTTGTAGTGGATAGTGTACAATGGGCAATGTTCTAGTGGATAGTGGGCAATGGGCAGTGTTGTAGTGGATAGTGTACAATGGGCAGTGTTGTAGTGAGATAATGTGCAATGGGCAGTGTTGTAGTGGATAGTGTGCAAGTGGGCAGTGTTTGTAGTGGATAGTGTACAATGGGCAGTTTTGTAGTGGATAGTGTACAATGGCAGTGTTGTAGTGGATAGGTGTGCAATGGGCAGTGTTGTAGTGGATAGTGTGCAATGGGCAGTGTTGTAGTGGATAGTGAGCAATGGGCAGTGTTGTAGTGAATAGTGTGCAATGGGCAGTGTTGTAGTGGATAGTGTACAATGGCAGTGTTGTAGTGGATAGAGTACAATGGGCAGTGTTGTAGCTGGAGAGTGAGAGCAATGGGCAGTGTTGTAAGTGGTAGTGTACAATGGGCAGGTTGTAGTGGATAGTGTGACAATGGCAGTGTTGTAGTAGATAGTGTACAATGGGCAGTGTTGTAGTGGATAGTGTGCAATGGCAGTGTGTAGTGGATAGTGTACAATGGGCAGAGTTGTAGAGGATAGTGAGCAATGGGCAGTGTTGTAGTGGATAGTGTACAATGGGCAATGTTCTAGTGGATAGTGGGCAATGGGCAGTGTTGTAGTGGATAGTGAGCAATGGGCAGTGTTGTAGTGGATAGTGTACAATGGGCAGTGTTGTAGTAGATAGTGTACAATGGGCAGTGTTGTAGTAGATAGTGTACAATGGGCAGTGTTGTAGTAGATAGTGTACAATGGGCAGTGTTGTAGTGGATAGTGAGCAATGGGCAGTGTTGTAGTAGATAGTGTGCAATGGGCAGTGTTGTAGTGGATAGTGTGCCATGGGCAGTGTTGTAGTGGAGAGTGTGCAATGGGCACTGTTGTAGTGATAGTGTGCAATGGGCAGTGTTTTAGTGGATAGTGTGCTTTGGGCAGTGTTGTAGTGGATAGTGTACAATGGGCAGTGTTGTAGTGGATAGTGTACAATGGGCCGTGTTGTACAGGATACTGTACAATGGGCAGTGTTGTAGTAGATAGTGTGCAATGAGCAGTGTTGTAGTAGATAGTGTACAATGGGCAGTGTTGTAGTGGATAGTGTACAATGGGCAGTGTTGTAGTAGATAGTGTACAATGGGCCAGTGTTGTAATGGATAGTGTAGCAATGGGCAGTGTTGTAGTGGAGAGTGTGCAATGGGCAGTGTTGTAGTAGGATAGTGTACAATGGGCAGAGTTGTAGTGGATAGTGGACAATGGCAGTGTTGTAGTGAGATATTGTGCAATGGGCAGTGTTGTAGTGGATAGTGTACAATGGGCAGTGTTGTAGTGGGTAGTGTGCAATGGGCTGTGTTGTAGTGGATAGGTGCAATGGGCAGTGTTGTAGTGGATAGTGTGCAATGGGCAGTGTTGTAGTGGATAGTGTGCAATGGGCAGTGTTGTAGTGGATAGTGTGCAATGGGCAGTGTTGTAGTGGATAGTGTACAATGGGCAGTGTTGTAGTAGGATAGTGCACAACGGGGAGTCTTGTAGTGGATAGTGTAAAATGGGCAGTGTTGTAGTGGATAGTGTACAATGGGCAGTGTTGTAGTGGATAGTGTGCAATCGGCAGTGTTGTACTGTATAGATGTGTGCATGTGCAGTGTTGTATAGTGATTAGTGTACAATGGGCAGTGTTGTAGTGTATAGTGAGCAATGGGCAGCTGTTGTAGTGATAGTGTGCAATGTGCAGTGTTGTAGATGGATAGTGTACAATGGGCAGTTTTTGTAAGTGGCGATAGTTTGCAAATTGTCAGGTGTTGTAGTGAAGTGGTGCTTCAATGGGCCGTGTAGTAGGGGATAGTGTGCAATGCGCAGAGTAGCTCATAGATAGTGTACAATGGGCAGTGTTGTAGTGAGATATTGTTCAATGGCAGTGTTGTAGTAGATACTGTACAATGGCTAGTGTTGTAGTGGATAATGTACAATGGCTAGTGTTGTAGTGGATAATGTACAATGGGCAGTGTTGTAGTGGAAAGTGTACAATGGGTAGTGTTGTAGTAGATAGTGAGCAATGGGCAGTGTTGTAGTGGATTAGTGTACAATGGGCAATGTTCTAGTGGATAGTGGGCAATGGGCAGTGTTGTAGTGGATAGTGAGCAATGGGCAGTGTTGTAGTGGATAGTGTACAATGGGCAGTGTTGTAGTAGATAGTGTACAATGGGCAGTGTTGTAGTAGATAGTGTACAATGGGCAGTGTTGTAGTAGATAGTGTACAATGGGCAGTGTTGTAGTGGATAGTGAGCAATGGGCAGTGTTGTAGTAGATAGTGTGCAATGGGCAGTGTTGTAGTGGATAGTGTGCCATGGGCAGTGTTGTAGTGGAGAGTGTGCAATGGGCACTGTTGTAGTGATAGTGTGCAATGGGCAGTGTTTTAGTGGATAGTGTGCAATGGGCAGTGTTGTAGTGGATAGTGTACAATGGGCAGTGTTGTAGTGGATAGTGTACAATGTGCCGTGTTGTACTGGATACTTTACAATGGGCAGTGTTGTAGTAGATAGTGTGCAATGGGCAGTGTTGTAGTAGATAGTGTACAATGGGCAGTGTTGTAGTGGATAGTGTACAATGGGCAGTGTTGTAGTAGATAATGTACAATGGGCAGTGTTGTAGTGGATAGTGTACAATGGGCAGTGTTGTAGTAGATAGTGTACAATGGGCAGTGTTGTAGTAGATAGTGTGCAATGGGCAGTGTTGTAGTAGATAGTGTACAATGGGCAGTGTTGTAGTGGATAGTGTACAATGGGCAGTCTTGTAGAAGATAGTGTACAATGGGCAGTGTTGTAGTGGATAGTGTGCAATGGGCAGTGTTGTAGTGGAAAGTGTGCAATGGGCAGTGTTGTAGTAGATACTGTACAATGGGCATTGTTGTAGTGGATAGTGAGCAATGGGCAGTTGTTCTGGTGGTTGGTGTGCAATGGGCATTTTGTCCGTCAATGTGTGTTTGTGTCTGTGTCTATCCGTCAGTGTTTTTGTCTGCATGTGTACCTGTGTGAGTGTCTCCATGTGTGTATCTGTGTCCATCCGTCAGTGTGTGTGTGCTCCTGTGTGCATGTGCCTGTGTCCGTCTGTCAGTGTGTGTGTTCCTGTGTCCGTCTGTCAGTTTGTGTTGTGTGTGTCCCGGTGTGTTTGTGTATCTGTGTGTTTCTGTGTCCGTCCATCAGTGTATGTGTGTGTGTGTGTTCCTGTGTGCATGTTTCTGTGTCCGTCTATCAGTGTGTGTTTTCCCTGTGTGTGTCTCCATGTGTGTGTCCATGTCCGTCCGTATGTGTGTGTTCCTGTGTGTGTGTGTGTGTGTGTGTCTGTCTGTGCATGTGCGTGTTTCCGTGTGTGTCTGTGTCCGTTCATCAGTTTATGTGCGTGTGTTCCTGGGTGCATGTGTCTGTGTCTGTCTGTCAGTGTGTGCGTCTCTGTGTCCCTGTATGTGTGTCTGTGTCCGTCTGTCAGTATGTGTGTGTGCCCTTCTGTGTGTGTTTCTGTGCGTACCTGTGTCCGCGTCCATGTGCACCCATGTGTGTGTGCCTCTGCAAGTGGGAAAGTGTCTGTCTCAATATGTTTGTGAGTCTATCTCTCTGTTTTCTGACTCTTGGAGTGGTGGAGCAAGCTCGATGGGCTGAGTGGCCTACTCCTGCTCTGATTTCTGTGTCATACCATCCAGGTTGCTGCACTCAGCATTGCAGGAACACTGACTGATGCTCCCTAGCCCAATTTCTTCCTCTATCCCTCTGGTGCTTTGTCCCCCTGTGCTATCGCTTCCCTCTCTCTATTATTCTCTCTGCCTCTCTACCCCTGTCTCTTTCTGTTACCCTCTCCAACTGGAAGGAGGAGGAGAAAGAGAGGTGTATATGAATGGAGCTTTACTCTGTATCTAACCCCGTGCTGTACCTGTCCTGGGAGTGTTTGATGGGGTCAGTGTAGAGGGAGCTTTACTCTGTATCTAACCCTGTGCTGTACCTGTCCTGGGAGTGTTTGATGGGGACAGTGTAGAGGGAGCTTTACTCTGTATCTAACTCTGTGCTGTACCTGTCCTGGGAGTGTTTGATGGGGACGGTGTAGAGGGAGCTTTACTCTGTATCTAACCCCGCGCTGTACCTGTCCTGGGAGTGTTTGATGGGGATGGTGTAGAGGGAGCTTGACTCTGTATCTAACCCCGTGCTGTATCTGTCCTGGGAGTGTTTGATGGGGATGGTGTAGAGGGAGCTTTACTCTGTATCTAACCCCGTGCTGTAGGGGGAACTTGCAGGTGGTGGTGTTCCCCGTGTGTCTGCTGCCCTCGTCCTTCTAGATGGTAGAGGTGATGGGTTTGGGCGGCGCTGTCGAAGGAGCCTTGGCGAGTTGCTGCAGTGCATCTTGTAGATGGTACACACACTGCTGCCCCTGTGCGTCTGTGGTGGTGGAGGGAGTGAATGTTTGTGGATGGGGTGCCCCATTGAGTGGGCTGCTTTGTCCTGGATGGTTTTGAGCTTCTCGAGTGTTGTGGGAGCCGCACTCATCCAGGCAAGTGGGGAGTGTCCCATCGCACTCCTGACTTGTGCCTTGTAGATGGTGGACAGGCTTTGGGGGGGGAGTCAGGAAGTGAGTTAATCTCCGCAGGTGTGTGTGCGTGTGTGTTTTTTTATTCATTCATGGGATGTGGGTGTCACAGGCCAGGCCTGCATTTATTGCCTATGCCTAATTGTCCTTGATCAGAGGGCATTTAAGAGTCAACCACATCGCCTTGGGTCTGGAGTCACCTGTTGGCCAGACCAGGGTAAGGAGGGCAGATTTCCTTCCCTAAAGGGACATTAGTGACCCAGATGGGTTTTTACAACAATTGACAATGGTTTCATGGTCATCATCAGACTTTTAATTCTAGATTTTTACTGAATTTAAATTCCACCGTCTACTGTGGTGGGATTCGAACCCTGGTCCCCAGGGCATTGCCCAGGGTCTCTGGATCACTAGTCTAGTGACAATACCACTAATGCCATTGCCTCCCCCCAGAGACGTGTCTGTGTGTATGCGTGTCTATGTGTATGTGTCTTTGTGTGTATTTATGTGTGTCTGTGTGTATGTTTCTGTGTGTGCGTATATGTATGTTTGTGTGTGTGTGTTTGTATGCATGCCTGTGTGTATGTTTGTGTGTATGTATGCATGTGTGTGTATCTGTGTATGTATGTGTGTGTCTCTCTGTGTGTATATGTGTATGTGTCTGTGTTTGCATGTGTGCGTGTGTCTGTGTTTATATATGTGTGCGTGTATCTGTATTTGTATATGTGTGTGTCTCTGTTTGTATATGTGTGCATGTCTCTGTGCGTGTGTGTCTGTGTTTGTATTTGTGTGCGTGTCTCTGTGCGTGTGCATGTGTCTGTGTGTGTGTGCGTGTGTGTGCATGTGTGTGTCTGTGTGTGTGTGCGTGTGTGTGTGTCTGTGTGTGTGTGCGTGTGTGTGTGTGTGTGTGTGTCTGTGTGTGTGCGTGTGTGTGTGTGCGCGCATGTGTGTGTGTGTGTGTGTGTCTGTGTGTGTGTCTGTGTGCGTGTGTGTCTGTGTGTTTGTGTGTGCGTGTGTCTGTGTGTGTGCGTGTCTGTGTGTGTGCGTGTGTGTGTCTGTGTGTGTGTGCGTGTGTGTCTGTGTGTGCGTGTGTGTGTGTGTGTGTGTGCGTGTGTGTGCGCGTGTGTGTGTGTGTGTGTCTGTGCGTGTGTGTGTGTGTCTGTGTGCGTGCGTTTGTGTGTGCGTGTGTGTGTGTGTCTGTGTGTGTGCGTGTGTTTGTGTGTGTGTGTGTCTGTGTGTGTGTGTGTTTCTGTGTTTGTGTGTGCATGTGTGTGTGTGTGTGTGTGTGTCTGTGTGTGTGTGTGCGTGTGTGTGTGCTTGTGCGGAAGTTTAGATTTCAAAACCCCTTTCTCTCTAATGCTCAGAGTCTGAAAAACCCAGTCTGCAACAATAACATTATCCTAACCCTTTCACTGCCAACAAGGGGCTTATTGTCAGTCTGAACAATGACTGTGTGACTAACCCTGTGCTTCACAGACCCATAAGACCATAAGACATAGGAGCAGAAATTAGGCCATTCGGCCCATCGAGTCTGCTCCGCCATTCAATCATGGCTGATAAGTTTCTCAACCCCATTCTCCCGCCTTCTCCCCAAAACCTTTGATCCCCTTACCCATCGAGAACCGATCTATCTCGCTCTTAAATACACTCAATGACCTGGCCTCCACAGCCTTCTGTGGCAATGAATTCCATAGATTCACCACTCTCTGGCTAAAGAAGTTTCTCCTCATCTCTGTTCTGAAAGGTCTTCCCTTTATTCTGAGGCTGTGCCCTCGGGTCCTAGTCTCTCCTACTAATGGAAACATCTTCCCCACGTCCACTCTATCCAGGCCTTTCAGTATTCTGTAAGTTTCAATCAGATCCCCCCCCGTCCTCCTCATCCTTCTAAACTCCATCGAGTGTAGACCCAGAGTCCTCAAATGTTCCTCATATGTTAAGCCTTTCATTCCTGGGACCGTTCTCGTGAACCTCCTCTGGACCCTCTCCAGGGCCAGAACATCCTTCCTGAGATACGGGGCCCAAAATTGCTCACAATATTCTAAATGTGGTCTGACCAGAGCCTTATAAAGCCTCAGCAGCACATCCCTGCTTTTATATTCTAGTCCTCTCGAAATAAATGCCAACATTGCATTTGCCTTCCTAACTACCGACTCAACCTGCAAGTTAACCTTAAGAGAATCCTGGACTAGGCCTCCCAAGTCCATTTGCACTCCAGATTTTTGAATTCTCTCCCCATTTAGAAAATAGTCTATACCTCTATTCTTTCTACCAAAGTGCATGACCTCACACTCCCCACGTTGTATTCCATCTGCCACTTCTTCGCCCATTCTCCTAACCTCTCCAAATCCTTCTGCAGCCTCCCCGCCTCCTCAATACTACCTGTCCCTCCACCTATCTTTGTATCATCTGCAAACTTAGCCAGGATGCCCTCACTTCCTTCATGTAGATCATTAATGTATAAAGTGAAAAGTTGTCGTCCCAACACTGACCCCTGCGGAACTCCACTAGTCACCGGCCGCCATCCTGAGGAGGACCCCCTTATCCCCACTCTCTGCCTCCTGCCAGACAGCCAATCTTCTATCCATACTAGTACCTTGCCTCTAACACCATGGGCTCTTATCTTCCTGAGCAGCCTCCTGTGCGGCACCTTGTCAAAGGCCTTCTGGAAGTCCAAGTAGATAACACGCATTGGCTCTCCTTTGTCTAACCTACACGTTACCTCCTCAAAGAATTCTAACAGATTTGTCAGTCTTGACCTCCCCTTGATGAAACCATGCTGAATTTGCTCGATTTTACCATGCACTTCCAAGTATTCTGAAATCTCATCCTTAATAATTGACTCTAAAATCTTACCAACGACCGAGGTCAGGCTAATCGGCCTGTAATTTCCTGTCTTTTGCCTCACTCCCTTCTTAAACAGGGGGGTTACATTAGCAATTTTCCAGTCCTCTGGGACCCTCCCTGACTCGAGTGATTCCTGAAAGATCACCACTAACGCCTCCACTATCTCTTCAGCTATCTCCTTCAGAACTCTGGGGTGTAATCTATCTGGTCCAGGTGATTTATTCACCTTCAGACCTTTCAGTTTTCCTAGCACCTTCTCCTTGGTAATGGCCACCATACTCACCTCTGCCCCCCGACTCTCTTGAACTTTGGGGATGTCACTCGTGTCTTCACTGTGAAGACTGACGCAAAGTACCTATTCAGTTCCTCTGCCATTTCTTTGTTCCCCACTACTACTTCTCCAGCGTCATTTTCCAGCGGCCCAATGTCCACTTTTGCCTCTCTCTTACCCTTTATATATGTAAAAAACTCTTGCTTTCTTCTTTTATATTACTGACTAGTTTACCCTTATATTTAATCTTCTCCCTATTTCTTTTTTAGTTATCCTCTGTTGGTCTTTGTAGGCTTCCCAACCCCCTGGTTTCCCACTGCTCTTCGCCGCATTGTATGCTTTCTCTTTAGCTTTCATGCTGGCCCTGACTTCCCTTGTCAGCCATGGTTGCCTCGTCCTCCCTTTAGTATGCTTCTTCTTCCTAGGGATGAATTTTTGCTGTGTCCCCCAAATTACTCCCAGAAACTCCTGCCATTGCTGTTCCACTGTCTTTCCTGCTACGCTCATCTCCCAGTCAATTCTGGCCAGCTCCTCCCTCATGCCTCTGTAGTTGCCTTTATTCAACTGTAATATCGTTACATCTGATTCCAGCTTTTTCCTCTCAAATTGCAGGGTAAATTCTATCATATTATGGTCACTTCCTCCTAAGGGTTCCTTCACCTTGAGCTCCCTTATCAAATCTGCCCCATTACACATCACTA